>NW_020273606.1:1521511-1529039 GCF_003268045.1 Sipha flava
AGGGGTGAAGCGGTGGCGGCGGCGGCGGCGCGTTACCGGTACAGCTTGTGCGAGACCGGCGCACGTCGTCTTTCGGGGAATCCATCTACGGAAACGTTTGGAAAATACACCGCGTAGACGGCGCGAATTATCAACGCGATCATCATACATTGTCGTCTTGTTCCCTCGTGAGACTTTTAGATTGTAAAATAAATCATGGTCGACGTAATGTCGAATCGTCAGTCGCAGAGACGTACTCAGGGGGGGGGGATTTCGGGTCTGGACACCCCCCATTGAAATTTCAACGTTTACATTTTTTACGCGATTCAAATTAAATTTAATAAAACTTCAAATAATATAGTATTAATATTATAAACGTATTTTGAAATCTAAACCATTTGTTATTTGCTATCGTATTTATCATATTAATCATAATTAATATTATACATTTTGTCTGTTGTGACCTTTAATCAGATGATTGTATAACTTTTAAGATAACCACGGACTACAACAAGTTGTAGTTCGTAATAATAACTATCGTTTTGCGGAGGTACATGTCATGATAGTGATATGTAGCAGCAAATATTATAACAAACAGGTCCATGTTCGCTTGAATTACAAAAATACATAAATAGATATTAGGTATTTTTCCATTTGATAAAACAAAAATTACTAAAAAAATAACAGCTATCGTAGTTGTAATCAATAATGAAAAACAATATAAATTTAATAAAAATATGAATTTAAAAACACGTTATAGCTAAGTTATAATAAATATAATTTAAATGTATTTTTTGAGTTTTTTAAGTGCATTTTTTGAGATTTTCAGGGCATTAAAATTCCAGCCCTAGTTTTAACTTATTATTTATTTTATACTTTATAGTACTCTGTTGGTTATAAATTTAACTATGATCATTGGTGCACAAAAGTTAAACTTTAAAAAGGAGCCAATTTTTGTTTTTCAAATTATGAGCTATATATTCTCAAAAAGATAACACTTATTCAATTTTATGTTAATATTATTTTTCTAGAGAAAGCGGGGAAAGTGCACAATCTTGTCTTCTTCGATGATTGCCCATTACTATGATTAAATTTAGAGAACAAATTAAGTAAAATTGTTAGACCCCCCTCCCCCTAAAATAATTTCTAGATACGCCACTGGTCAGACGATGTAATCGAATCTACACTTGAGATTTGAGGGTGTACAAAATCAATGTTATACCAATCGAATGTTTCGAGATCATTATTTCGGTCTTGTTGCTCAATTATGTAACTGTTGTAGTTGTCAGTGTAGTTGTTATTGTTTATCCGTGTTATTTATAAATTACAATTTACTCTTTTTACCGTAAAGGGTCCTTCATAAGAACTCCAAAAGTTTTTTATATTAATCTGAATTTTATAATATTCGTTATAATTTGTAATCAACTTTTAAAATATATATGCAACCGACGGTTCCCGTTTTATGTATACACATGATTAACGATATCGATTTTTAAATTGCATTTAAGATTAGTTAAAACAATCTTTTTTCACTAAAGATTTCGACAATGTTTCATTGATCTGAACGCGGCAATAATGTTTGTTTTATAACTATAATTATTAGGCATTTAAACTTCACGCAAGGTTGGCCGACTGCGAATTCGAGTGCTTGACGTATAGATGCTGAGTCCCTGGTACCGATAATAACTTTAAAGAAATTTTCAATAAAAAAAAACTACGTTATAAGTAGTTAAAATTTACATATAATAATTTTCATTAATAATTTTTCATTTGAAAAAAAAAAAGGTTGGTAAGATACAGGTTTCGAGTGCAAGTAATTTCTTATGATTGCTATATTATATATTATATTAATATTTTAATTACTAAGTCTTCAAAAAAAATTAATACTAAAAAGATTAAAAACTAATTATAATATAAATCAAAAATATAACTTAGATTAGATTATCTTATGTTAATGAAATTTAAAAATATTAAGTATAAAGAAAATTTAAACAATTCATTTCATTGGCAAAGCGTCCGTATTTCAAATTATACATCTTGTATTTTATTGCCATGGCTAATAAAAACAAATAATTATCTTATGCTTGAATTGCAGAATATCGGGTTAGGTCAATTATTTGGTTACAATCTATTTCCTCCCCTAGGGATGTGAATAGATGCGCCCGAAAGATTATGTACTATATTCGGGGCCAAACAGTGGCGCCGAAAACGTATGGCAAGTGGGATAAATACCCCAGAAATTGCATTGGTGGGGGGTGGGTGGTTAGACTTAATGAGTACTAGATATATTATTGTACGATAAAATATTCCATAATATTGCGTAAATACTAGATGTGTAGTAAATACTCGTAGCTCACAAGTATACAATACTTGCTATTTATGATTTTTTGTTGAGTAGGTGGGTACCCTAAGTAGGGTTTATCCCAGTGATATAAAAAAGCTTCGACGCCACTGGGACCAAACGAATATGAGGTTGATGACTAAGTCCCGACGGCCGCCAATTTATTGAAACCTAATATTTTAGGCAACGCTTACACACCATGTGCGTGCGGAATTCAAAAATGTGTACCATTAAACTAAACAATTATTTTTGTTTACATGTGAGTGAATACAACCCTGTGGAATACGAATGCATCTTTCTACACCAGCTGTCCCTGTGAGTCACGTAGATGAGAGTGATTTGACCTTTTCACACCGTGTATTATACTCGTTTGTCATCGTTTTACCTTGAATTGCGTTCAGTATGTCTTATGAATTGTGTCACGTGAATGTTTGTTGTTAATAAGTTTATATTTTAAGTATACTAATAATTTTTATCGATTAGTTTTATATTATTTTTTTAAAAGACAGTAAAAATAGTGGTGGTACCAACAGGCGCTAAACTAATTCTACTACACATTGGTTCAGTGAAAACTGGTTTTATGCCTCAATGTAAGCTCTTATACAAAAATACTTAAAGTAATTGTTCGGATTACTATTCAGAAATTAATAGTGACATTTTCAGAGAGTAGTTTTAAAAATGTTAAATTTCTTAACGAACCAAGTGTTATAGTGCTATATAATGGATAATACTAGTTACCATTCTATAGTTAAATAAAGTACCAAAATCTAGTTCAAAAAAACAAATAATTCAAAACTGGTCGAATGAAAAATGCATTCCCTTTTCACCATTGGAAACTAAAATAGAATAAAAAGAAAGAACGAGTATATGAACTAGATGAAGAGGTGTATAAAGCAGATCATGAAGGGGTTTGTCTTTGTCCGTACTACTGTCAATACAACCCTATTGAATTAATTTGGGTGCAGGTAAAAACGAGGTAGCATCTAAAAACAAAACTTTTAAAATTGCTGACGTTGAAAAATTAACCCATGAAGCTATCGGAAATGTTACACTTTAAAATTGGAAGAGCTGTGTCGAACCCGCGGAAAAAATTCAATAGGAAGATGCTGAAAAAGAACTAGTCGGAGAATTTCGTTTGGAATCAATTATTTAAACAATAAATCCAGAAGATTCCGATTCCAATCGGGCAAATACCGACGAAGAAGAAGACAGTTGTGATAAGTTTTAAAGTTAAATTAACATATTTTTTTTACTAAAGGTTAACGTTGTATAATATGAAAAAAATTATTTTTACTTAAAAATTGTATTATTATATTTTATACCGAATTAAAATAAATTTGTTTTAATAAATAAATAAAAAAAAAAAAAAAAAAAGGAAATGTCTAAAAGCAATTTGTCTAAATGCAATTTTAATAAAAAATAAATACCATTATTTAATATTTTATGCTTATGAAAAATGACTATATTTTTATGTCTAAGGTAAGGTCAGTGGTAGGACCACTGATAGGATCAGCCATTTTCAAGTAGGGCCATAACCCTACCTGGCCCGTCCCTCGCGCCACCAATGCATTGGTCGTCAAACGTGTAGGAAAAACGAAAGAAAGTGAAATCGAACTATCCGCGGTCGCACGATAAAGTCTGTCCGCGGCTGTTGTCGGAACGCGCTCGCTTAAACATTGCCGTCGGCGAGTGGGGTGCGGTGGTGACCCGGCTCGACAACAGGTGAAAACATTGTACCGCCAGCGGTGCCGCGTTCGGGGAAGATGCGGTGGAGGGAACCGGCGAACGCGCTCTGAGCGCGACTATCGGTCAACGCGACGCATCATCGTCCCGTACGAGCCGAACGGTGGTGCTCTAGGGACGCGTCATTTTGTTTCGTACGCTTTCCGCTTGACGGTCTCGTACACGTTGACACCGACCTCAACTGAACAGTCGTCTACGTCGTCCAACCGTTAACTTACAGTCGTCAGGAAACGCCCGGCAACCAATCCAACCGTCGGCAGAACGCTCCTCCAGGTACGTGTGTAGACGGATTCGTTTTCAGGTCGATGTTTGAACAGGTTGTCTGCGGCGAAACGCACGCGGTTGGTTAGACCCAAGGGATATGGATTAATTATTGTTACTATAATCCATAAACCTTGGGTTAGCCCACTCGGCTATCGATCGATCCGTCCGCCAGATATGTGCCGTTCGCTCTCAGTGAACGAACCGAATCCGGATCGCAAATATTTAAAAAAAAAAATCGTTCGATTTCGTTCTCGTTCGGATTCTACAGTTTGTGAACGAATCGAACGCGGATCGTGAATAACGTCCTCCGTGCGTTAAATTCTGTTTCGGATGCACACGATTAGTTTTATTCAACTAGTTAATATTTCAATAACATTTTATAAATCATAATTCGGCCATGACTTATTCGCGAGATACGTTCAATCTCAATCCAATATCAAAATAAAATAAATTCCGTTTTTTTTTTTTATTCAATGCATCTTTATCTTAGTCGGTTCTGTGCAGTACCTCAATGAACGAATTTAACGAATCATATGAATGAACCGATCCAAACGAACAGAATCGTTCAAATTACCCGTTTTGTCCATTTCTACGTAGTACTACTATCGCTGCCACTACTTTAGTACGTCCTGCATAGGCAAAATTATAGCGATGTCGTACATCACTATCGGATGGCGTTTTTCGAAATTTAGTGTCGTTGTCACCGAGTAAATTGATATTGGCTGTCTCTGTCTAACCTACCGACTGGTCTCTCATCTTATAGCCATATTCATACACTATACTTTGGTCTAACTTGTATTCAATTTAAAAATGTATAAACGATATCAATGGCGTAGCCGAGGAGGGGGGCTATAATCTTAAAAAAGAATGAACTCTCAATTTCTCTTTTACCTAATCTGCACAAAAAAGTGTTTAGTCCTTTCCATTATAAAATCCTGGCTACGCCACTGAACAGTATAGTTAAATTTTTCATAGAATAAATATATTAAAAATATTTCTTATGTGCAAAACGTTTAGGAGATAATAGGCATATGTTTTCATTGTTATCAATACGTACCTTTTAGATATTATCTGATACTGCTAATACCGGTAACTGAAATTAATATTAGTAAATACTTGTTACTTAATTATCATTAATTATAATCAAAAGTACTAGCTTACATTTTCAAATGGTTTTGTGGATATTCGTTATAATTTGCTAAATTTATCTTTTTTTTAATAGTTACGTTTTTAAAAACTGTTATAACAAGTCAAATACTATGAATTCAGAAAGCAAAGCATTAAAAAAGTCAACACTTTTCATTAGGTACCTAATAAAGAAATTAAGTTACAAATAAGAACTTGTATAAAATGTATAAGTGATTCGTTTTATTGTAGTCATTTAAATAGTGCTCATGTCTTGTTCTGGGTGTGTGCTATTTGTTATTATATGTTATATATATATATATATATTTGTTTCCATTACATATATGTTCTTTTTTCTCACAATGTATACCGAGTACATTGGTTTTATTATTTGTGATGAAGTCAATGTAAATTTATGAATGAGAAATCCTTAACAATACCAATTAATTTTTAATTTTTTATGATTCTCTTGATGTATCTTCAGAAATTTACCATTCAATTATATTTGATGTTTATATTTTTCCGTTATTTAATTTTCTAAAATATTATTTATCATATGATATACTATGTTATTGCTGTTTACAATTATGACATGGATTTATTGTCTGCTTCTAAGTATTTAAAGGCGAAATGACATAGATTCTAAGTCATAAATACTTGTGTTTATATTTATATATATATATATATTGAAAAATTGAATAGTCCATTATTAATATTGTTTTTTATATGTTATTCTTATTGCTGTTCTTATAGGATATATATATATATACGTTTAATTGAATTGTGTATTGCTAAAAATAATATTAAATATACAAATGACAAAAAATATATATTGAATAATTTTTATAAAAGAATAAATATTTAGTTTTAAATTATTAATTGTTTCAATGAAATTTATTGAAAGTTTGTTTGAAAATAAAACATTATTTTATGCAACCAATTCATTTCATGTTTCACTTAAAATCTACTATATTGATAATGGAGAACTTTTGCATATTTCACCTTCCATACAGCCCACTTTATCCTCTAGAACAGAGGTTAGTAATAATTTAATGGTCTGTGAGCTTCAAAAAGTTAGTAAACACTACTCTAGAATAATACATTACGATTAAGACTTGTATTATTTTATAATATATATATTATAACTAATATAAAACTATCCTCTAAAATAAGATTTATGATACAATATACTTTTTCATAGGTACAAAACTACTGTTATTGATTTAATACTGATAGATTCTATAAACCATATACTAGAAAAAAGAGTTTATTTTACCAGCATAAACTCATACAATCTACCTAATACATATTATTAAATTATAGGATAAAAATTATATGTTACCAGTAGTATTTACACCAAGAGACTAGCAAAACTATAATGTATATTTAACTTACAGAAGATCTATCACCTATAAAAAAAATGTTTAACACATAGAAAACAATTAGTGTATCGTGAAAAAAAAAGTACATTATTATTTTATAGTTAGAATAATGTTAATTACATTTTAATTTTGCAACATATACTACAATTTCTAAAAAGAAATATAAACAATGAAATCAACTAAAATATATTAATAACACTTAGATTAAACCAAAAAAGTGAATAAATAATTTATATACTATATATATTTAATAAGTCTCAATCAACATCAATGTACAAAAATTCTAAATCAATTATTTTATTTCAAGCAAGAAATAACTGATTAAAATTAAATAAAATAATTGAAAGTAATTGTATTATAAAATCAGTCATGGTTGAAATTAAAATAGTTAAATATATCTAAGTATAAAATAAAATATAAAACTGATAGACTATAAGGATTTACAATTATTGCACAACCTCAAAGTACAATGAATAATAATTTATATTTAAAACATTGTAGTTAATAAAAAATGGTTATTTATAAATATATAGGTCCAAAATTATATTATGAATAAGTTTAAATATATTCTAAGAGGATAGATTAATTGGTACTTATACACTTCAAAATCAATCCCACTTGAATGAATATCCCTTGCAGGTTAGTAATTATATGGTAGAGTTTATCTGTAGAATCCAAACACAAACATTAATTT
>NW_020273606.1:1529049-1677303 GCF_003268045.1 Sipha flava
AAATTAATGTTTGTGTTTGGATTCTACAGATAAACTCTACCATATAATTACTAACCTGCAAGGGATATTCATTCAAGTGGGATTGATTTTGAAGTGTATAAGTACCAATTAATCTATCCTCTTAGAATATATTTAAACTTATTCATAATATAATTTTGGACCTATATATTTATAAATAACCATTTTTATTAACTACAATGTTTTAAATATAAATTATTATTCATTGTACTTTGAGGTTGTGCAATAATTGTAAATCCTTATAGTCTATCAGTTTTATATTTTATTTTATACTTAGATATATTTAACTATTTTAATTTCAACCATGACTGATTTTATAATACAATTACTTTCAATTATTTTATTTAATTTTAATCAGTTATTTCTTGCTTGAAATAAAATAATTGATTTAGAATTTTTGTACATTGATGTTGATTGAGACTTATTAAATATATATAGTATATAAATTATTTATTCACTTTTTGGTTTAATCTAAGTGTTATTAATATATTTTAGTTGATTTCATTGTTTATATTTCTTTTTAGAAATTGTAGTATATGTTGCAAAATTAAAATGTAATTAACATTATTCTAACTATAAAATAATAATGTACTTTTTTTTCACGATACACTAATTGTTTTCTATGTGTTAAACATTTTTTTTATAGGTGATAGATCTTCTGTAAGTTAAATATACATTATAGTTTTGCTAGTCTCTTGGTGTAAATACTACTGGTAACATATAATTTTTATCCTATAATTTAATAATATGTATTAGGTAGATTGTATGAGTTTATGCTGGTAAAATAAACTCTTTTTTCTAGTATATGGTTTATAGAATCTATCAGTATTAAATCAATAACAGTAGTTTTGTACCTATGAAAAAGTATATTGTATCATAAATCTTAATTTAGTAGATAGTTTTTATAGTAGCTATTAGTTTTTGAATTGATTTCAATTTATATTATTTTTAAAAACTATTGTTTTATTTATTATTATTAACTTTATAAAATTTTTATATTTTTTACAATAAATTTATTTTGTTTTTCTGGTATTTAAAAGCTCTATATTGTTGTCCAATGGATATTTAACAAAACTGTTTTTATGTATTCATATGATATATTATAATTGTGCTTCACTGTATAATGAGCCATAACTGTGAATGACTATTTAAATTTTGCTTAAGTTTCATCCTAATATGATTAAAAAGAAAAATACTTTTTTTAAATAGTAATCATTAGTTTGTAACATTTTATAAGGCATAATATTTTTTGTTTCAAAATTGTCTCAATATTAATGTTTCATGTTTAATAACTATTGACAGTTATTGTCTCTTTATTTGAAAAAATATTTATTTTATATCGTATGATATTTTGGTCAAATGTTGCCTTTCGTATTTATTTATATATTGGATTAATATATAAACTAATGACTACAATTGTTTTGATTTTTTTCTACAATTTACCAATTCTAAAAAAAAAAAAATCCTTTGTAATACTATTAATAACTTATTGTTTCTCTTTGTTTGCTATTGTACTAAAAATTAATAAATAAATGGACATTTTTTTTATTATGGCGGACGAGGGGTCTTTGCAACCATCTTCATGTTCTACACAAACTTGAAAATTAAATTTTCTTTATGTACGATACTAATATTTTTTAAAAATATTCAATATGAACAATAATTCAAAAAATTATACTTAATATCTTTAAATTTGAATTACCGAGTACATATTAAATTTAAATTTAAATATATTTATATATATTTAAAAATATTTGTATAGTAATTATTCAATAAATAAGTTCCTGGTGTAAATAACTAACAATAAACAAATAGCAAACAAAGAAAAATGGACTTTAGCATTTAACTTAAAAATATATAATGTATTAAATGATAATATTTGGTATATATTTTAGGAGATTATTTGGCGCATAGAAACTGATTTAAATAAAACCTAGCAGCGTTTCACACAGTCCTCAGATCGTCAATATATAAAATTAATGAAAATAAGTGTGGTTACATTAGTAGCAACAGCATGTAACAAATGTCATCGACTCGCCACACAAAGAAATAAAGTAAGATTTCAAAGCTGTTTTATTTCAATCGTAATATACAAATAGTTAATTTTTATTATATTTTTGAGGAAGGATTGTGATTTTGATAAATTGTTATTTTAACAATGATATATAATCATGTATATTCAGTATTCTTATTATATTAACTATACGTAAGAGTAAATCTATTTAGTAAACAAAAATAATTACTAGTACTGTCAAACGTATGGCTCTAAAATTTAAATATTAAAATATGTAAGCGAATACAAAATAATGTAAGCCTGTAAAATAAAACGTGTATATTACTATTGACAATAAATCTAAATAAGTATAGGTACGTAAATAAAAAAAAAAAATACAACAAAAGTAATGACTTAGAAAATATTTAATATGATGCACATTGACAACCCTACATGGTATATTTTATATTGCCTAATGTTTCTAATATTAAAATGTAACTAGCCAAAAACGTTAATTTAAATGTCATTGAAATATTTAAAACTAAGTTGTACATGAATTTAACTCTTAGGTGTAACTAAACATCAAATTTACGTTTGATTTTAAAAATGAAATGTATTAATGAGTTTAAATAAACATTAAACTGATCTTAAAAATAAAACAGATTTGGACTTTATAATTGAAAAAAATTTAAAAAATTTATTTTTTATTTTCTTGATTATAACGTTGTTCGGCTTGTAAAATATATGCTTTGACTTCTTTTTCGATTTCGTTGAAGCTGTTTTCGTACTGGGGCTGACCGATTAGTGATTCTGAAAATTAATATTTAAAATAAAATCGTATGTCTTATATATTTAAAGTCAACATTTTACATTGTATTAAACATAAAGACAACTTACCAAATACAATATCACTAAGGTTCAATTCGTAGAAGTTTTTAGGAATTGATTCTACTCTTCCGTTGTGATACGAATATGTTTTTAGGAGTACGTCATCAATCAGGGTTCTCATTATAATCTCGACCGACACTTTCAATTTATCACTTTTTACTTCTGACATAATATCAATCTAAGAAAATACAAAAATATTAATAAATATTTTGTTAAATAGTTTTAAGCAAATCTAGAATTTAAATAAAATTAACATATATTTAAAGCAGTCTCTATAGTATGTATTATATAATAGGTTTTATACTGTTATTCGTTCCTACATTAAAACACTAAACTGATTGTTTTGTAATATCAGCATGATTAATTATTTAAAATCTCGATTTATAATATTAATTAACATTAACATTACTATTAACATTCATATGTTAGCCTAAAACGTAGGGAATGGCTTTAATTGTGTGTAAGAAAATTGATTTAGGTTCAATTAGATTATTATTTATAGTGAAAAAAATTTAAAAATATATTAACAACACTTTGAAAGATAATTCAAAGTACATTTTAAAATTAATTAGTTTAAAAAACGTAATCGTTTGTTTGACGTTTTAACCAACATGAATATATTTGAGACTTAAGATTAGTTGTTAAAAAAGTAAATGAGAAATTTACTATTATAATAATGATAACCATACTATTGGTATTGGTGTGTTAATAAACTTTGACCCCACTTCCGTTCATACAATTATACAAATATTATCTCTCCGACTTTTTTGTTTTGTTGTTACCAAATGCTTTTTATAAAATTAATTTTTAATTTTTAGTTAAAAAATAGTGATTAATTGCTTACTATATATGCGTTATATAAATAAAAATTAGTTTGTTCAATAAACAAAACTGGGATATGCATTCGGCAGAATGTCTATTTTCAGGAACTCCTTTGCAGCATAAAATGTTATAATTTAAAAATATACTTGCCAAAAAATATAATACAAAAATAGAATATAATTGTCGGTTTGATTGTAATTTATTATTTTACTCTCATAAATATAATGTAAATATTATTAGAACATCAAAATTGTGTTGTAACAATTACAATAAAAATACGTACAATTGAGTCAGGGGTTTATTAGGAAAATGGTTATAAATTAAATTGTCAATGTCGCATAAAAATAAGAAATATCATTTTTATCGTTTTATCTTTTCATGTAGGTATTTATCAATTTTTTAACGTCACTAATGAAGATTTTTCAATTTAATTTCACAGAATAGTTCAAAATACTTCACTGAAGTTTATCGATATATTTTTTATCTATGTTTTAAATAAAATAGGGAAATTAAATGCCATATATGTATTTTGAATATATTTTGTATTTTGGCTCTAAGTAAAATAAATTCCCTTGTATTCCCTAATTTCAATTGTTTTTTTTTGTCCTTTAAAACGTTAAGTTTAATATATATATAATAAACCCTATTACAGAATTTATCAAACTTTTTTACCCATCTTGGAGTATTTGAAATTTTATTACGTAGGTATTAATGATATTATTATTATACTTTAAACTAGTTTGTATTGAAAGGAAGAGAATATTAATGAAAATAAATCTTTGACACTTAGAAAAAGTCGAATAATATTAAATTAGTGAAATATAAATGTGTTCTGGCTGCATGAGTAAATTTGCATGGTGAAATAATATTTTTACTAAATAGTTAATGTTGTTCATAACTCGTCACCCCCTTGTAACTTATAATAGTATTAATAGTATTAAAGAAGAACATTTCAATCGGTAAATATGCTTTGTGAAAAAAAAAATATATACTTTTGTTTAATAAAATCTAATAGAATTGTCTTGTATGACCAGAATTAAAAGTGGCAAAAAAAACAAAGGTACCCTAATCCATGTATCATTATCAGTGTTCCATATAATCCCATTCAATTACTAGGGAATCAATTATACATATATATACAGGCAGGGGTGTATTGATACGTATACGTGGGTATACGTTGTTTTTGATTTTTAGCGTATATCTATTGTTAAATACTATTTTACGGGTATATGCTTCTAAAATAATTCGAAAACTAAAAAAAAATAAATAATTTAATAGTTCATTGGAAAAAATTGTTATAAACTATGAAGTTTGAATAAAATATTTATCTGTTGAACATTACAATGTACGTTGTGTTAATGTATTTTAAGTTCAACTTAGTAAGTAACTTTTTGAAAAATAGATGTTATTAAATTTAATTTGAAGTATGGATATTCAGCCTATGGTTCTTAAATCTGTATCATATAATATATAACGTGCAATAAATATACTTTGTGGTATTGTATTTTATAGTCTTATTAGAAGTTGTAAACATATAAGGGGTTTTAATTAATTTATTGGAACGTAGTTGAAAAATATTGTCGAGTGTAGTGGAAACATTTTTTTTAAGATTAATATCCATATTTTTTTAGTGCATGTACCCATAAATATATTTACCATTACACCACTGTAAATAGGTATAAATAATATGAGGTGTTGTTAGTGAACAATTTCTTCCATAAGCTATTCATGTACTATAAAAATGTAATAACTTGTAAATTACATATTGTTTTAAATAACATATTGTATATTTTAATAAAAGAAAAAAAATTAAAAAAACATATATATTACTAAATAATTTATATTTAATTTTAAGTTAGTTTACATTAGTTACTAACATAAACTAAATAGCGAAGCCAATTTTTAAACTGTTTTTTTTGTATATGATTTTTAACAAACAGTTGAGAATTTTAGTAAACTTTTTTGTAGAAATGTTAAAGAGAACAGTTTATGAGCGTTGTGAGTGGTATGGTGACTTAGTCCCTTTGCGTCCCCCCACTTTAAGTTTTGCGTATTACAATAGAAAAAACCAACTTACCACAAGATTTTTGTAGCGATGATCAGTTTGGATATGAGTTTCGATCAAATTGAGATTGACCTCGTTAACAATTGGAAAATGGCTGTTCAAAAATTCATAGAAAGATTGATATTCTTCGTCGATAAGCTCATCGTCGCTTTCGTCGGAGTCCATCACTATATCAGCGACTGAAGGAGCCATCGTTTGGTTTCGTTGTTTGATGAAAATGTTTCTAAAAAGATCATGGAAAAATAATTGTTTAAGTATTTTATTTATTCGATTTAATAATATCATAGATGAATTTGTGCTTAGAGCACTGTATAATTCTTATTACATGATATACAACAAAGAATTCGCGATTGAATATTTATAACACTGCCTTTTTTTTAAGAAACCCTGCTTGCATTTAATTTTTTTATTTTTCTTTGAAAATATAATGGGCCTTTAATAATATAACCATTAATCATATTTATATGGAGGTCTATGAGTTTACATGTAATTATAATACATAGATATTTTTATAAAATATTTAATATGCATTATCGATTAAGTTATTTACCTAATATTGATTTTTTATAATTTTTTTTTAAATATAATTAGACGATCAATGATTATACATAAGGACATGTTAGCAAAACCATTAAACTGTATAAACTATTATAAAAGGTAATTGATCGAACATCGAACAATAAGACGAAAGTGTGAACGTTTCATCAAAGACCTTATTTTTTTATTGAATCCATTTAATTAAATAAAATGCGTCTACAATACACATGTATATTGGAATGACTAATCAAAAGTAATTCAAATTTTTTAATGTCTGTCGATTAATGTGTAATTAAGTAGACAAATAAATACAAAACGTAAGGCGTGGTGACTGTTAAGCAATGCGATGTGAATATTATTGTTTAATAAAAACTAGGATCAACTAAACATTTACGGATAATAGAATAATATTCGTTTTAACCAGATAAAATTTATCTTTAAAACGAATAAAATTAATGTCATTGAAAAATAATATATATATATATATATATATATATATGTGTGTAAAGAAATATATATTTTTAAGTAGGTTTTGGAGGAAAAACAATTATTATGTGCATTTTAGCCTCCTCATACTGAAAATTATTAATTATGTTTTACATTATTTATTCTCACAATGTTAGATTTAAATTTTTTACTAATGTTAATATTTTTTGTTGTTCCTAACTTATTTTATTGTCAATTTTCTCATTTTAATATATATTAAAAAGGTTAAGAAGATTTAAAATTGATAATTTCTTTATTAGAACCTGCGAGTTTAATCGTATGCTTAGATGATAATATATTAGTTTTCTGAAGTTATTATAAAAATTAATAGTTTGATTCAATAAAAATAAATTATTTTATACAAGTTATTATTTATTTATTATTATTAATATGTCATATAAATAAATTCACAAAATATTTGTTTATTTATTTGTATATTAATTTATAATTTAGCGTTTAATATTTTTTAATTTTAATTACATTTTTTATTATTTTACTATTTATTAATAGTATTTTCCTCGGCACCGTATTAAACGTATATAATAATCTTCCCATGTCGGAATATTTATAATGCCAAAAACGTGCTTCGGACGACTGTAGTGCGTTGTTATCACATCCTATTCTAGAAATCTCGAAGCCGTGACGATTGCAACATGTGTTTCTTTATTTCGTTAAAAGTATCTATACCCGTAGATAACAGCTATTCTGTGTCGTCTGCAGACGTGAAGAGACCAAACATCGCGTGACGAAAGAAATAGGTGAACGTTGGAAATAATTGAACGCAACAAATAGTGTTGGTGGACAGTGGCGTATTTTTAAATTTTTTTGTGGGGCGAGGAGGTTTAAATTGTTGTAAAAAACTAAGTGATCTTATAATAAAAAATACTTAAAAGGTTTGAATTAATAATTATATAATTCTATAATAATAATTAATATATTAATGTTCTCTTTTCCCGTACCTTCATAAAAAGTAATTTATGAATATTTTTCTTCATTTTGTGGGGAGGGGCGAGACCCGAGGGAATCTCCCCCCTTCGCGTGGACGAGTCTCAAAGAATTCGTCATTGCGACACGACGACGACGTTATCGATAATAATAATAATAATAATACTTATAATACTAATACTAATAATATTAATAATACTAATAATAATAGTAATAATAATAACAATTACAACAAAGAAATAGGTTTTTACGTACCAGGTGGTTAGACGGTGACTGCTGCGGTGCGCCTGGAACGTGGAACGAAACAAGACAACAAGTGATGTGGTACGTCGTTGATGCGCGGACTGGCTACGACTGACTGGCACGGCTGCGGTGGTCGCGCCGGTTGCGATGTGGACGACATCCGTCGTCGCGGGCAATACGGGTTTTTTCCATTTCCTACGCGTTCATTGTTTCGCGGTGCAGCTGCGCACCGACCGTGTCACGCGTCGGCGCCACGCACCAATACCAACCGAACGCACGCGGAGTGCATCTCCACACATGGAGGGAGGGGCGCGTCATCATCCCTCTTCGTCGTGTCGTTCAAACCGTCTGTCGCTTTCACCCACCACAATGCGTTCTCCCCACCCCGATCACTTTTTATCTTACCGACGTATGAGTCTTCACCCCCGGTAGTCCCGGACACACACCACCGAGAGTTTCGTGTAACCCCTCGCCCGCTCTGCCACACGAACTGTCAGTGTCCGACCTACCCCGCTGTGGTCCCGCGTACTCGTATACTGCATGCATATGACGGCTGATAATGTAAATTTGTGCAATACAAATGTATAAAATCTTTTTATGCACGGTGCATAAAATTATTTCATACCGTGGTGTTATGTTTGTATATCATTTTTTTTACTCTCGCCGAATGAGAAAACAAAAAATATTTTGTATTGTGTTTATTAAAATTGTTATAAACTACTTATTCACTTCATAAGTAATCCATTGTTACTATTGATTTAAATTTTTATCATTAAAATCTAATATTTTCAAATGGAAAAAGGACATTAGTCGATTAATCAAGTCTAAGATCAAATCTGCTCATCTTTTATTACAGGACTTAGATTTTCATAAAGTTTGTATAACACGGTATAATATAAAAATATATCGTGCCATGCTTAAATGCACACAGTATTATATAAAATGTAATACACATATAATATAAAGAGTAAAATACAAAAAAATAATAAAATATCGTATTCTTCAAAGGCGTATTTATGGGTAAGGCTGAGAAGGGCTCATCCCCTCGAAATTTCAAAAAAAAAATTAAGTCAACATTTACTCTATAAAATATAAATTGTAAAAACTCCATATCATCATTGTTTTATGAATTATTAGTTTTAAATTGTTCATGTTATACAGTATACCAATTAATTTTCTATTATTATGTAAGTATTTTATTTCTTTAATTTTGTAGAAAAGAGTTATGTTTATGTAATAAAAATAAAAATTGTTTACTACAATTCTAAGTTTTGTTTTTAATTGATTGAATAGTAAAATGTTGTCTATAAGAAGTTTCCCCTCCTAAAAAAAAAATATTTAAATACCCTCTTAGTTTCTTACATGGCTACGCCGCGACACGTGTCTCGTTCCGGCCGACGACCGAAAATCTGTGCCGCTGCGCCTATATTGTAAAAACGGGTTTGTAGACGTGTAATAGTTTTTTTCTTTCGAACTTTTTCGGGTATTTTATAATTTTATTATGGTATTATTTATACACACTTTCTCTGGCGTCACAACGATACGGTGTAGCGGAAGAAAACTACTCGCTAGCTGGTTTTTTTTTTTATTTATTTACATCGTGAATTAATGTTATACGTTTAGAATATTATTATTAGATATCTTGTGCATTCTATATGAGATTCGATTCTCGAGTGTTTCGAAGATAAACTTGAAAAAATTATTTACGAATTTGTTATAATATTAAAACCGCTACGGATAATTTAAATGAGACAACGGTGGTTTTATGGGTGGTTCAATTCTCATACAAACGAATCTCCGCCAGTCTATCATTACTTTTTTTCTCTACGATTTCAACCGTTGATAACATTTAAGTATGATATTGTAATAGAGATATGAATCATAGAAGTGGCAATAATAAATATACGTTTTTACTATAATATGAATGACATCGTTTTACCATAGTTATAATATTTTATCACTGTTGATTAGTTAATTACCTATGTCACAACTATTCTCGAACAATATTGTATACAAAATAGCATTGGTCTTGATGACAAAAAAAAAAAAAAAAATACGGTTTTTTTGTTTTCACTTTAACACTGCTCAACATTTCACCGGGTCGTCGACAGTTCAAATATTTGTTTCCGAGATATTGGATACACCGAAGTTTCTCAACATTTATGCAATAATGTACTAGGCTTAGCGTTTCTCGTGTCAGGCTAATCATTGCTCCCCGGTGAAATTTCAACGGGGTCTTCTGTACACTGATATTATATAGAATACCGGACGAAATAATAACCATTGTGTAGTTTTCGTTGTGCATTTCTCTCGTGAATTCATCGAATTCTATACAGTCGAGTTGCATTCTACTGATGACCTTCTGAGCATACGTTCGTATACATCAGGGATGGGCAAGTGGTGGACCGTATTCGTCCCGCGTACTTTATTTATCTGGCCGTTTTCAAATTATTTCATAACATTTTAGCGTTAGCCGGTATTTCATAATATTACGCTGATCGCAAAACGCAGACACTATATTGTATTATATTATTTATTTCAGCATAGTTATCATAGCTTTGGATATTAGGAGTTTTACCCGTTTTACTGTACCGGATCAGTCGTAAAATTAAACAAAATTATATAAATTCTGTCTTTTTTAATAAATTTTATTCTTTTCTTATTTATTCGTCAGATTTCAAAGTTCTATAAATTCTAGTTACTTTGATATTATGATTTATCCCTGGTGTGTAACATCGTCAGCCGGCGCGCACGCATAGACCACTGCAACCCTCTGACGTCTCATCGTTGACGGCGGGTTGTTCGTTCGCGAAAGAGGTTGCGGATGTACAGTTCGCCGTTCTGGCGTCTACGTTCTTCTCGTTGACTGCGAGAAATAACTATGCAAATGCTGCAATCTCGCGGCTCCGTAATAACTTTTGCCCCGACAGCTGTAACACGGCGTTGTCGGGGTAAGTTTTTAATGAATCCGTTCGAGACCGGCCTACCGGCGTTTTTCATTGGACATGAGACAACGTAATGATCGACCAGACGTCGTACTCTCGATAGTTACTCCGTACTATAGTAGTATAGTATATGTAGTCAATATATAATCTATATATAGTCAATGGTCACTGTTACGATTCTCATGCACTCGAAAACCCAATCCCCCCTGTTACGAGAAATATAATAAACATTTCGAGGTCTTGGACGTTTTGGCGCTGCAATTTTAAAAAAATTAAGCGTGTCAAGTCACTGTATATATGAAAATAAATAATAAGTCATAATTAATAAAAATAACTTTATTTTATATGAATATATATCTTATTAGCTATAGTAAAAAACTTTATTTATAGATTAAAAAAACCATAAAAAAAAATATATACATTCATATTTATAAAAAAAATTGTATTTTGTAGATCCTAATGAGGCCTAATAATATACAAGTATAATAATGTATAATATATAACACACAAAATCTTCTAAATTAAATTTACAGTTATTTGAAAGAAACGTTATTTGCAAGGCCTTTTAAATATAATAATATATTTGTTTTTCGATAACTCGTAACTAATTTAAAAATTCTTTTATCGGAGTCTACAATTTTTTTTTTTTTTTGGGAGGACTTATCCCGGTTTGTTCATAATAGACGTCTCTTCCAGATTGTATTTTCTAATATTTTGGGTATTTCTAATGATAACAGGTCTAAGGGTGCTGGTGGAGCTGAGTGGACAAGATTTCTTTTCCTTCTTATTTATTTTTTTCAATTCATCATTAGTTGAAATAACGCCCTAAAATTAATAAAATATAAGTATGTATTTTAAAAAAAAGCAATAATAAATGTTTGTTATAAAAGTTATTGATTAGTGTATTATATTGTAATATATATTACCTTTGCAGCTTGTGATAGTCCTAATGTGCATTCATTAATAACACATGATGTTTGCTCCATTTTGGATGATGCTCGTTTTCTAATATTTGTAATGACAATTTCTTTTTCAATTATTGCGGTTTTAGAATCATGGGAATGATTGTTTTGAAATACTTTTAAGACACTTGAATTATCAATATTCGTATGGATCCGGTCTAGACAAGTATTTTTTTGACTGCACCTCCAATATTGTTTTGCTTGTCAGCACTATACTTGTCAAAAGTGTATTTTAATTTTTATTTATTGTACAGTTATCTAATTTGTCGTAATACCTAACTGACTAAGATGAATTCGATTTATTTGTATATTTGCACATCGCGTACCCGCAGCACCAAACCGGTCGTTCATAAATTGTCTTAGAAAAAAGATAGGAGTTATATTTATTATGATAACTTTGGACAAAATACAATTTTATTTAATACTCCTATTATTTATATTTTATGTATACAGGGTGCCGTGGCGCACACAGGATTTTTTTTTTTTTGGGGGGAGTCAAGGTAAAAATATAACACATTTTATAGTTAACAAAATTATGCAAATCCTTAATATATTTTGACTTAAATAATAGCATTGATAATAGAATAGACTACTCTATAATCGATGATAATAGGTATTCAATACTCTAGCTCTTCATATTTCAAACTTGTAAAATTTGTAAATTTTAACCTAGACATCGGAGAAAATTTCGGGAGGGGGGTTACAACCCTTTACCCCCCCCCCTGCGTGTGCCACTAACAGGGTGTCCCATATAAATTTGTCAAATGCACAATTTTTTTTAAGTTGCGGCGCCAAACCGGCTGCTAGCCAAAAAGATCGACGCCAAAAAGATCGGCGCCAAAACGTCCGTGTCCGACATTTCGTATCGGTTGGACGGACGGGATTGTCTCGTTGTCGGCATCCGTCAATTCGATTTCGGCGATCGAACGGCCTCAACGAACAGTTACGTGTCGTATTATTCTCGGGTCGTGTACGTAATAGTACGACGCTAATGCGCTGAAAACGGTTATCGACATTTTTACAATTTCCATTCTCTAGAAGTCGGTACCGATAATGTTATGTTCCGAATGCGACAATGTCATGGTGTACCGGTATATATTATAATCAACACGGTTACATGGTTCGACAATTTTTGAAATAGTACATTCGATTCGTAATTCGTGTCCAATACAATTATTGTTAAACTATATAAGGAAATTTGGCCGGATCAACCTTCATTTGAATTGGTAATTTTGTAAATGTTATTAATTTGAAAATATCTACCAGACTTCTATTTATTTGAATATTTAGAAACGACAGTTTCGCATTATTTTATTATTAAGTCGTATACATCATTATACTCATCATAGATACTCATAGAGATGTTTAAACGGATTAGAAACACAACATAAAGATTTTAGCGTCTTTCACACGATTTATTGAATAGAATTTCAAATAAAAACAGATCCCGATTAAAAATGTATTAGTTTTTTAATATAAATATAAAATCGAGTTTCACATAGTATTTAGTTATTATTTCGACCATCGATATTCTTCGAATTCCTCGTATTTTCTAAATCTTTTTAGTATCTGAATATATTTGATATAAAGAGATTTATTTGAATATTATACAGTTTAGTTTAAATGGTGAAATCCCGTTTTATCTTATTTATTGATCAATTCCGAAATAGGTTGATACATATTTTTACTAATATGTAGTTTTTATACCGGTTTTTTGAAAATAAGATAATTTAAAAACCGACACATCGAATCGATAGTTCTAAATTGTTCGCAGCTCTCTTAAAGTTCAAGATGGTTTCAATATTAGAAATGACAAATTATTAAAAAATATAATTTTACTATTTTTATTTGATTCTTTCGATTTATTTTAACTTGTGTTTGAATAGTTGAGTCAACAGTAACTTCACTACTGCAGGTTCTATCATAATGAATAGTGTAAATAACCTTTACAAATAACCTTTACCTTAATGAAAGGAAATCTATTCCCGTAATATAGAGTTATCTTTTACAAAATGACGTAATATAATACTTCATTTTAGAAATTACTCTTTGTAGGCTGATAACACGTATTATTTCCAGACATAATATGTTAAAAAGTAAAATGTTCCGTTTCGTGCACATCGCACTAACATAAAGATGGAAATATATCCACAACCCTCTTTTCTATACATTTCATTGTTGACTATATAACTTTAATTTTTAACTCAAAATGTATACATGAAACACGATGCCTTCTTTGATACACGTTCAATACTCTTATTTAATGGAAATCAAAGGTTTCTTTGTTCGAACATAATAATTAAATAATTATTGACACAATGAAAATATTGGTTAGGTCAGATTTCTTTCTAACCGGTGGTGAGATCGTTGTGTTGGTTTATTAATTATGATTAATGAATAATAAATAATGGTTCTCTTTTACTAATAATATACAGTTGTTATTTTGTATTTCTTTTAGCAAAATAAATTATCCTGGGTTCAAGATTAGTATAATGCACAAAAACAAAACTATTTCCATAATAATCCGACTAGCCGAGTTATATTCAAATATCTGGAATAATCTTTTGTAATATATATTATACACTGCACCAAATGTAGTGAGTAGTTTATTGAACAAAACGTTGTGCCGTGCTACGCCATGTCAACTGTCAAGAAGAGTGAGTGAGGTGCATGTACACTGAGCACAACGGGGACGTTAAAATAGGGATTTTATATCATACTTAAAATAAACTGTTTGATATTTAAATAACTTTTGTTTGACTATACTAGATTTAAAATACTTCATTGCAATAAAATTTAAAAATTTAAAAATTCAATAATAATAAAATAACAATAACAATAAAACATTTATTAATTTAATGTAAATTCTATAAAATTATAGGAGAAAATGCACATACACATTTGTACTGTTATTTATAATTGTTTCATTATCTGCAGTAAGTGGCCCATACTCAAAATTCTATCATGGACATTTAAGGTCACATCAAATATTATTGCTGCATAATTACATTACAAAATGTTTAATAGGTACGATAGGGACTAAGTTATAAATACGTTTCATACCAAATTGAATGTTCGTATATTCGTACTATAGTGAATCAATGTTGAGTAATATAATTTGACAATACAAATTGTCTTCTAATTTTAATTTGTGAAATAAACAACCATATGTTTTTACACGCATTTTCACTAACGTAACGTGTGTGTTTTAGATTTACATATATTATATATTTTTTGACCAGCATTCAATTTATATATTTTTAATAATATTATTTTATATAGTTTTAATTACAGGTATTTTTACTTAGCACTTTGGCAAAGACTTTATATTTTCACTATATTCTACTGAATTTATATTTTTAAAAGCTTTTATTTTTTCAAATGGCAGTATATATTATTTAGTATTTTAAAGAAGAAAATGCTACCAACAATTTCGTTTTAGTCGAATATTGAATCTGAAGTTAATTGTTTATAAGTTATTGTTTAAACAAATGGAGTGAAGCGACTATATATTTATATATATGCAGCAAAGTGCAGGTCGTATATAATGAATAATTTATTGGATACTCGATTAAATAGACATTTTCTTTATATAATATGAAATAAATATAATTATGGAAAAAAAGTCCTATGTGAATTTGTTTTAATCACTCAATAATTCATTACAAACTTTTAAGCGAAATATTAAAGACAACTATAAAGTAAACATATCATAAGTCACACACGAGATGTACAGATTTTTGTTCAAATTTATTCCACAGTAGTTTAATGAATTACTGGAGTATTTTTATTGTAGGTACAGGCTTGCGCTACATATTTCAATAAATGTTTGGTCCGGAAGAACATATAAAATTATTTCGAATTAAAACGTGATATTTCCTTAGAATTATGGAATGTCACATATATTAAAGTATCAAACTAAAGAAATAGAACAAATTATATTTCTGAGGGCTAGAATGACTGATTCAAATATCTGATGGTGTGCAGTCGTCCAACGATATGGTGGTTGATTGATGAAATAATATGCATTTTTTTTATCATTTATCAAATAAACAATATATTATCATAAAATATAATGCAATAAAAATTTAAAAAAAAATAAATATTATAATTATGAACCGACCAAAAAAAAATAGTGTCTTGCACTAAATAAACATACATACATTAGATAAGTAAAAAACGAAATTGCGTAAGTAAAACGGTAAATTAAAAATCAATAAACGATTTTAAATATACATTTAAACTTAAGTTTTTCTAAGAGTTTTAGCACAATAATTGCTATGTCGACTGTCAACAGTAAATAAATTGATTTGTTTATACTTATCACAAAATCTGACGAAATATAGCATAGTAACTGTCCGTTTTATGTCAAGGGGTAAGCTTAAACTTATTAACAAGACTTCTTCAAAAACATGTCGTACATATCGAGTGTACAAATGGAAAAAAATATATTTAATATTTACTGTAAATTTGGTGTTTTCAAAATATTACGAATAAAGCAATAGATTTACTTACATACATAATTCATAAGCAAAATTATACAATTCAATGTGATATTAAAGTTAATTTAAAATCACTCATGGGAAAAAACTTTCCGTGGGCAAAATTAATGATGTTTAAATAGTAAGGTATATGTGTAGAGAAATCGTAGGTTTACTGAATTGATTAAAAAAATGATATGAAAAGTGGTTTGGAAACCACTTTAATTACTATAATACCTTTGGCTATCAGAAGTATCACTGCAATTGGAAGAAACGTAAAAAACAACTAATTATATTACGTGTTTACGGTGCTGCTAAAAAATGATGTAGTCACGAATGTCACTAGTTTTCAGGACGGAGAAATAAAAATAAAAATATAAATAACTATACCAATAACCATTTGCATAATTTGCTACTCGTCCATGACGATTAAGTTACGTAACAATACTTTAAATTACAATATTCGTAGGGAATAATCGTTATATTTAATTGTATGATGCTGACTAAAATATTTACATACGTGGAAAGAAAATGAGCCCAATTAAAATGTTTACCTCTATTTGAAATAATTACCCTACATCTAAATGACATTCCAGTATAGCCAAATAATTCGAGCGTTTGTTTCATTTGCATTCAAACGAGCCTTTAAAAAAATTTATGCCATGAACATAGTTATTGAGAAACGTTAAAATAAAAAAAATTAAATTAAATACGTCCAAGCAATTAAAATGAATTCGTTTAAATAATTAAGATAAGTTTGTACAGTGTAAAATTTTACATAGCATTAGCCATTAAATACTTTGTTTTGTTAATCGCAGAAGTTGCGTTATCCGATAAGAAATGTTTAGGAATAGTAATTATTTTTTTAAAATCGTTTTGTATCAGTCAACATACATTTTGAATTAAAAATATTTTCGCTTGCAATATTCACGATTATTAAATTACCAAGAATATTTTTTATATAAGATAAAACATAATTGAAAATAAAATCATTACGAATGATCAAATATAGGTTTCCAAAAAATAATTTTAGAAGACGTACGCTTAATCTTATATGCACAAACGTGTCAAATATATACAAATAAATACAAAAATTGTATATAGACAATTATTTTTACAATATATGATTCTATAGTAAAATTTATATATTTTTTTGACATCTGGTGCTCATATTCATAAAGGCGCATCCAAATTCACGCCGAGAACACCCGAGAAACGGGAATGTGAATAATTTCTTGCCGTTTCGTTCTCGCTCTCGCCTATATTCCATTCGTTGTCGGTATTTTTGCTCGAGACAAAGGGTTTCTCGGGCGAGAACAAAGAACACTAGTACACTCACGTTTTGTCTTATGGCCGATTAGTGGGTGATGGACGTATCACGTATTTTTTTACTTCGTAAATTATCTATTTTGTTATGAAAATGTGAATTAACGAACTGGAATTAAGATTCATCATTGAATACTATCAATCTGAGCTCGTTTTATGGGATACTAGACATCGTCATTATAAGAAAAAGAGTTTAAATCATGATGCATGGAACCAAATCGGACAACTAATGGAGATAGAAGTACCCTAATTTTAAAAAAAAAAAAAAAGAATGTCTATTTGGGATAATAATGTCCTCCATTTATAATATGCAATGGCACACTGAGCCAAACCTGTTGCAGATTGAATATCGTCCACACCGGATAAGAACGAAAAACATGAGTGAAATAAAGTAGTCAAGCCGAGAATAAATTGAACGTGTATATGTAGTCTATTCTCGCGAGAAGTCGTAAGGCTGGGTACAGAATTCGTGGAATCGTTTTTCGAGTGCGATGAGATTTACCATAAATACCACCCGTAGTTGGTAATAATCAGTAGGTAGTAATCAGACACATGTTCGCAGTAGGAGATGGCCGATGAATTTAATTTTTTTTCCCTGGGTTTAAATATTTTTCCATCAGCACAAAGAATGTTACGCAATGAAAGGTCAATAGAAAAATAATCGTTTAATTTATGCATTTTATATAAATAAATTACAAATAACTTAGTGATGTATACAAACGGTATAGTAGTGCCAGAGAGCTCTCTATGCTTTTTGAACGGGGCTAGTTTTTTAAGAAATCACAATGCATTTAATAGGTATCAACCTACTTATAACTGTGATGTATTTTATTATAAAAAAAAAAAAATTTAAATCAATCAAAAGAAAATTTTAAAAATACGTATAAAATACATCTAGTATAAATACATCTTATATATTACTTCCTTTTAAAGATAAATTAATTAAAAAATATAATTTAAAAATTATATGAATATTTATGAACAATACTGGTTGATATGGAAATTATTGATCGAAAAATACTGTTTTGTGTACCCTTACTCAGACGACATCGAATGAGTAAAAGACAACGATAAAAACGACATCTAGTGAAAGTTGTTAGACCTGTATGAACATGATGCTATATGTAGTGAAAATTACCTGTTTTTAACCGTCAATATACATTAAAATGCTGAGGTTTAATTAATTATATTTTACAGGATTATCTTAATTGATTAAGAACAAAAAATAATAAAATATTATATGTATATAAAATATTAAAATATATATATTTTAATATGCATACAGTTATTTTTTTCTTGTATAAATTCCGTTTTTTCATTTCGTAAGAAATATTTATTAATTACTGTGACGCCAATATTCAGCATTTGCTTTACTTCATAACATTTTAGTGGTGGGTAAGTGATTCATTCTCTAGTGATAGGGTCATCGAGTAATTATTGTGAATTATAAACAAACACAGTTAATTTGTGTATACTATCCAGTAGATTAATTGACGTATCTTATTTAGTCAATAATATTTTTCGTAAATATAATAAGGCTCTTAATTCAGTTGCGGGGTGGCGGTGTTTTATAATTTTTATAAATATGCTCTGCCTGAAGTTTTTGATTCCAGCGCGGTCGGCCGATTATTGTTCATCAGTTTCATTTAATTAGTGTTCAAATGAGATTATCATATAATACATATACATATAATACAATTAATATACGAGAGATATGACCTACATTATCAACAACGTGTGTATTTCATTGATTTTTTTTTCATGAAACATTAATTATATAGCGACATCATTGTTCTACTTCTTTGTAATTTCCCAATTAAAACGAAAAAACTAGATTAATATGAATTAATTATCTAAATATGATTTTTTTTTTTATATCACGTTATGATGTATTATCAATTTGAATTATAACGAAATGCATTTACAAAATATAAGACATTGAAATAAGATAATAATAATTAAGTAAAGCGATCGAGATGAAAAAAAATCAGTTGAACTCAAATAAAGTAATAGTAATGATTTATTTGGTATGTAACCACAAAGGGACTACAAAATATGTAGACAAAAATTATCGACAATTTTATTCCGTGTGTTATATTTGATCGAGATTATACTATACCAAGATGAGAATTCTATACTCAATATAATACGTGTACGTATACATAAAAATATGCGCCTTAAGTATGATAATGTTATGACCTCCATCACCGGATTAAAGCCTACCCAATGAATCACTATAACATCTGGAAAATATCCTCCAATAACTCGACGTTAAACACTCGCTCAGCAATTAATTTTAATAATTAGCCCTTGTACCTTTATATTTTTTTGTAAAAGTACGTTGTTTCTGACTGCGCTTTCACAGGGAAATCAATGAAAAATAATTATTATTTAAAAACTTATTGTTAAAACTTAGAATAAAAATTAAAAATATATTATACAACAGAAGTTTTACATTTTTATATGGCTAACTTAGAAGTGCTAAATTATTCACCCCAAGGTGATCAGTGGGGGCAAAGTCCCCCACACTACCATATATTTACCTGGCATAAAATGTTTTATTTTTACCATTTAATTATAAATTTAGCAATTTTTTGTATTGTATCTAAATAGTATTAAACATATTAATACGTCAATTTTCTACACGACATGACTTTTAAAAACGTAAATGTACGTCATTGCTCGTCAAAAGGTTAATAAACATCGTTATTATTTCTTTAATCAATAAACCAGCGATTCCCAACCCATGGGTCACGAGCAGGGTGGTACTGGACTGTGAACCTTATCATATTAACATTACTTATATACATTTTTAAAATATTATATCAGCAAGTGAAGAAGATTCGTTGATTGAACTTTAATGTGGTCAGACTCTAAAATCGTTTTTTAAAACTGCATCACTATTACCATTCTAGTTAAATATTCGGTAAGACTTTCCAGCAATCTCTAAAATTGCACTTAGAAACTTGATGATCTATATTTCGACAATATGTGAGTCTGTGTGAACGAGATTTTTCTACTTACATTTTTTCAAAAAATAAATATAGAAATAAACTGAATTTTGAAAGTAATTTAAAGCTAAAACTCCTCAGTTTTAATCCAGATATTGATTTCCTTGTGGGGGACAATCAAAAATCACATTAAATTGTTTATATATCAGAATAATCTGATTCAATGAAGTTTTTTTTCTGATAAACAATTGTTTTTTAATAAATAAATTGTAATAGCTGACATATGTGCACATTGTACGTATATAGCTATTGGTGAGCCTCAAAGATTTTCTACGAAATTGGTGGTCCGCACTACTAAAAAGGTTAGGAACTACTGCAATAGACAATCAAACTGATAGATGGTAAAAAAAAAAAAATAACGAAATCCTAAATAGTATTCTAGCAATAAATACTAAAAATTAACTTGGTCGTCATCACAAAATCACCTAAACAGGTTATAAGTAGGTAACATGACAAACCCAAATATCCAGTACTCGTACTCAGAGGTCAAACTAGGAATTTTTACGCCCGAGGAAAATGTTAAAATGACGCCCTATCATAAACTAATAATCAAATACTCTTTTTGAGAATACTTTTTTTAATAATTAATATACAATCATACTTATTGAGTTTTAACTTAATATCAGTTTTAAACAAAGTTAAAAATATAAAATTAGTTGTTAATAATTACAAAAATTACACCCTTTAAAATGTTAGACCTGGGGATAATCCTCGTCTTCCACCCCGTAGTTCCGTCCCTGCTCCTACTGCGTACATAAATGTATAACGTATTTTACGTCCGTGGCATTTAGTTGTAGTAGGCATTTTACCAGCGCGAACTGGAATAAACTCATTATCTTGAACGCAAAACGATCCTCTTCAAATGATTTATGTACCTTGAAATGAATTGAAGGGGCTAATTAAGAACTTGAAAGTGCTAAGCACCATTCGGCCGCTCTGTACAATGCTTCAATGCGGTAGTCAAGCAGCTGTTACTGTACGTGCTTGGCGTCTCGCCGGGTCGCGTGCCAAACGGTTCTAAAAAAACACAATACGACCCTGAAAAAACGTCGCGATAAACAATACCGTATAATTATCGTTGATTACGTGCGCGCGCGTGTGTATGTTCAACATAACTTGTCGATTTTATTACCGATTTGATGAGATAACTTGAGTACAGCACGGCGAAGTAGCGCTTAAACGCAAGGTCGTATCCAAGTCCCCTTCCACCTTCGAATCCCCCAGTATCGAAGTTTCTCATATTTTTAATTAAAATGTCAATACTATAAACCGGTATACCTATTGGCTAGAATGATATAACATATTCTATGTAGTACAGATACGGTCCTGCTGTATCGTTACCGTTACTTAGTATACATTCCACGCCGAGAGTAATAATGTGTTATCGAGCTATCTTAATTTATGCCTGCACAGTTATTAATGTTATTATTATCGTATTTCGAAACGCTCACTACATTATTGTTATAAATTTCTCGTTACAAGACACAAATTAGGTGCACTTGTATGAAACCTGAACATTTCCATGCGCATAGTTAAAAGCACGTTATTATGTTATCGTGTTAAGCATGCATTGATGATTATACATTTGAACGCTAGAATCCAGTGGTGGTTTTGATAAAACATCACGGGGTGGGCTATTTTCGATTTCATGCCCCCTCCCCTCCATTACATGTATCAAATAAAGAATACAATTTGTATATGGTTCTATTATAAATTACATAACTTTCATTTTTTATCTCATAATCTAAATCGTTTAATAAATAATAAATTTCATTGGAATATAAAATTAAGAAGTCCATATAATTTACTATAATTTGAAAAAAACAAATCAAACCCGACTAACTTAACCTTATTAATTCTAGTTGTGGGTCTGTATTTTTTGGTAACTTATATTCGTCTATTTTTATAAATGCAATGTTTCATGCTGATGCAAAACCAATTAAAAACATTTTCTAAAAAAAAAAAGTTTCAACATATATCATGAAAATTATACGACTTACAAAACATAAAACACTTGACATAAAAAAAATCCAAGAGGGTGGGCGAGCGCTCCTATCATCCGGGGCGTCATTTGGGTGGGGACAGACAATGACAAATGCCTCACTCTAAGAAATTTTAAAAAGTCGGCAATTCTTTGTCTGATGATCAAATGCTAAAATCGGTAAATAGTAAATTTTTATTTACTATTTTGTACTCAGAAATCAGATAATATTCTCTTTTAAATACACGTTCACGGTTTATTAAAAGTTGGGAAACACTGGCTCCTCCCCAGTTTATGACAATCATTATTATGCGAACCTTATAAACTTTAATTTTGGTATATTATATATTTCTATACATGTGATCTTTATAAAACCGTTTTCGTGATATCGATACCATAAAAATTGAGCTCTTAATTTATAAAATAAAACCGTTTAAATCTTTCCTATTCACCCTAAATTACGGTACATTATATTTGAGATACAATTTTATGGCTTTATAAATAAGTTCTGTAAATTATTAAATATATAAGTACAAATAATAAAATTATAAGTATTTATTTAATTAGATTTATATTATTATTCCATTAAACCTATTGATAGGTAACTTATAGCCTATAGGATAAGTAAATAAATTAATGTTTTACTATCTTTAATGTTATTATTTAATTAGGTAAATTGAAACGTTTCATGTTCTTTGTTTATCATTATGATATCATTATTCGTTACTAATCCTTATATGTTTTGTTCCGAAAAAATATTTTATTGATAGTCTATCATCCATAGATATTAAATATTTAAATATATAGGTAACCATAATTTTTTTAAATATTATGAAGTCGGCAAATTTAATCAGTTGCCCCGCCTTTTCAAAAATTTAAATGAGCCTCCTACCTATCATCCTCCCTAAATAACTGTCACTACTAGAACGGATGATATAATGTGTAAGACAAGTACATAATTAAGTACGGTATTAGGACATTAAATATTTTAACCGTATACGTTTTGGTTATTTCAAAAATTACCAAATTAACTCATGAGCTAATTTATTTATAGTTAGCAATTATATTCTTATGTAGAGACAGTAAGATTTTTTTCGTACAATTCGAATAAATGAACCAATTAGTATGAATAACAAATTTATCACTCACGTATAACTGGACGTTTAAAAACTTACTATAAATACGTGTTATAGCGAATATTTGTTGCAATGCTACATCATTCTAAATACCATGAATTCGTGACTGCTCTACTACTGATCAAGTACGCTGTTTATTAAAAAATATATTCCATAATCCCACACTAGTAATGTTGTTTGTTTTACCTAAACACGAATGTGCCAGGAACAATATTATTCAACCGTGTTGTATTATTTGTAGGTAAAGTTTACAATAACACATATAGTATTGATGTATTCCAAAGGTTTTGAGTTGGGTACAGAATGTTTGAATTATCCACAGTTGAGTGTTAATTTTATGAAATATTATTCACAATTACAGGAATATACAAACTTTTGTTTTTACTGTAAAAAATTATTAATAATCATCAAGGTTCGGAACTTTATGCGCTAAAAAATACTAAAATATGCGCATAACTATGCGTTAATAAACATCAAAATATACGATATAATATGCAGTAAAAAGTTGGAAAATAATTGCTTAAAAAATAATAAACTGACTACTGACTAGTGTCCAATGAAGTGGCTTGCATGCAGGTGTACGCAGTATTATAACGAACAGAAATAATATTGTGTATAAGCTGATAACCTGATGGTTACATATAATTGTTTACGATTTATCGATGGTTATACAATTTGTTTATGTCATGTTACAAAATATGAATACAGTGGTAAATTTGTATAAAAATAAATACGGGTCGGCGGTGGTCACTATTACGAGTTGTCGGTACTATAAAAATTATAATATTATTGTTAAATGCATTGGGAGCCGGAGCAATATAAATAATAGCCGTTGATGAATAAATTTATTTTTTCAAACCATATAAAAATTAGAATTTTGGTTGTCATATATCTAATATATTATTATTAAATTATACATTTTTTGTAAAAAATGTTGTCAAATCCATGAAATATGCATATACATGTTCTTAAACTCAAAATATGTGAATTGGTACAAAAAATAACAAAATATGCAAAATTATGCAACAAAAATGTCTATATCTGAAATATACATACTATGAATCAAATTTGAATCGAATCAGAATTTCAATATGCAATTTCTAGACAAATATGCAATTGCCTAAAGTTCCAAGCCTTGATAATCATCATGAATTTATCATCAACTATGAATTTGCTGAAAAAGCATATTTGTTATTTGAGTAACGCTTATCTTACTTTATACGCTTAGTAAGAAATTGGAATCATATATTGGATTAAATATAGGGTTATCAGTTAAAATTTGAGACTTTAATTTCGAGTTTTATAATAATATTGGATGGCTCTAACCAATATTCAATAATAATAATATTGGGTGTTTTAAAAAGAACGCAGGATTTAAATCTGCTTCGTTCAGAATATAATCGCAATGCGACGCATGCAATATGCTGCTCCCAGAACACTACGATCTTCAAACGCAACGACTATTGTTGACACGTACACGTTGATCGGTTGTTGGAAACCACGATCAAAGGCATTTACTGGTAAAGTAGTCAGTCATGGTGTGGTTGTTGGGGCCAACCGCTGCGGCTAGTCGCAGCTTGAAAACCCCTTAACCCTTAAATGTTAAATTATGTCTCGAAACCGTATTATAGTTGATCCAAAAATACTTAATGACCTAAGCGTTACTATGGGTCACAATGTGTATTAATACCTGTAAACGTTTATGAGAGTTAAAATTCATTCCATATAATTTATAATAATAATTAATAATTAATAATAATAATTATAATTATAATTTTAGGTAATACAGTGCACATTTAAATGATTTATGCACAGCTTAATTAATAATTATATTGATGGTACTATTTCTCATTCCTTTTCAATATAATACTTTTGTGTCTCGCAAAAGGAGACGTAAAGTGTTCGCTACCTGGTCCAGATTTCATTATAACTACAACGTCACTGATATTACAATGCTCGATCGACCTAAAAGGCTACGCAATTATAAAAGTTATAAAAATAATTAATATTAGTATTAGGAGATGCATAGGCGCCACAACTGAAAAACCAATCGACCAGTAGTCGAATACACGAATTTATTACATGCCGCTGTACAATAAAATTTCGATCGTCATATTAGGCCAGCGAACTATTTACTTCGTTAAAATGTATAATCAGCTCCGCCGAATGAACGGTTTGTAACGGCAGATAAGTGGACTAACGGTCATTATAAATAAATAAATAAAATAACAATAAAAATAAAAGATGATAAAATACGATGAATATAATTTTATGTTATATTAAAAAAAAAACAGATACAGTATTCGATAATCTTAAAATAGGCTTAAGCAATGATTATAATATGTTTTAATTTATTGAGATTATCATTAATATTAACCAATGACTGAAAGGAATCAAATACTGATAAATTCGTTTTTAAAAAGTTTATAAGTAACATTTAAAAACTATAAAAAAAAATAAAAAAACCGACGGAAATCTTTTTTGTTCCTATCGACTGTCGTACATTACGTGTTAAGTGTTTTTCGGCAAGTTTAATTTTAATATTTCATAAGCGTACGGAAATAGAGACTATAAGCTGACCTAAATCTCGATGAATTTCAATTTATTTAACCTTTTCCATAAATCGAATCCCTCCCGACACTGGATTGGCACGAGCGCAAATAGTGCTTTTCGTTTAGTAAAATCAATAAAACGAATATTGTTTGCGTTATGTACATAAAACCATTTGTTATTTAATTTTGTTGCAACAACAAACGGTTATCCGGTGGGAAACGAGAAATACGTTTACACATTTCCATGTTGAGAGCGGAACTGTTTTTAAGGGGTTGAATATAGGCAATATTCTATACCCAACTGAAAGTGCTGTGGAGTGCACGTTTCTCATTTCACTTATAAAGCTCACGGTTATTGTTATGTTACTATTTTATTGTTTCACGATTAAAAATTGTTAAAAATAGTTAAGACTCCAAGTTCGGCTTTGAAAATCCAAAAACGAAGTTCAGCTTAAATTATTTTTACATGTTAGGTTTAAAATTTTGTTAATATTATCATATTTTTTTATACGCTATTCATATTTCTATCAGAAATACATTTAGCTCAAGTATAAATTTTAAGTAAGATATTTTTTAAAAAAATTTCAAATGACGCGCTTTTCCTCTAACTCTTGTTATACTTATAAGTGTTATTGTATCTTATACACTGGAGAAAAAAAATTAATTCTGATAATCAAATTATGGTATTCGCAACAATGAAAAGCAGTTGGCTCAGGGACAGCAGTAATTTCAATTTAGAATACCAATCAATTTTGGTTGGCTGTTATTAGTTGTTTTTACAATAGCAATTGTGTTTACTACTAAACTAGATTTCGTAATGCTCACAGAAATAACATAATTGAAAAACATACATTCTTGTTCAACATATTAAACTAAATGATAGCTGGCAAAATATTTTCTGTAGGAACAACAAATTTATGTTTTATACTAAAATATATAACCATGTGAGTAGCAAATTATTTTGTAATGATAACAAAATGGTTATGTTAAATGTACTTTATTCCTGGTTAAGGAAACCATTAATATGCAATAATCACCAAATTTAAATTTATTTTTATAGAAATTATATTGTAATATTATACATACATTTTTGTAGTACATATAATTTTCACTCAGGGGCGATTCCAGTGACATGGTGGAGGGAGGCTGTCATAATTTTCAGGAAAATTTCTATATTATAATATATTTTTTTTGTGATTAATTATGATATATATAATGATTTTTATGATTATCATTATCATATGAAGTTTTTGCATAAAAATTTTTATGAAAAATATTTTGTTTTTTGTCTTATGTAAAAAAGCTACTGGCCTTTATTACTCATAGACTCAAATTGTAGGGCCCATTTAAAACATTTCTAGGGGCATCCAGCACCTCCGGCACCTACCGTGCGCAGGCATATGTTTATTTATATGTATTAACATAATCGTATACATCATTGTTTTAAGAGGACGTCACACCCGCATTTATTGTCTCTTACATGATGTTAAGTTTCCATTACCAGTTTTTAGTTGTTACTTGTTAGCTTTTAATATTGGAGTAAAGTAACCTTTAATCAAACTTAAATCAAACAACATTATCTACACGATGTCATAGGTTTTACGATATTTTAATTTTTAAGTTAATAATAGAAGCACGAGCTTAATCGTACAATTTCCTCATAATCAGCTTAAAAATTAAAATATCGTAAAAACCCTATGACATCGCACAGATAATGTTGTTCCTTTTATGTTGGACTAAAAGATGAGTTGGCTCTAATATTACATCTAACAACATAAAACTGTATTTACTGAACGAGAATTTGCCATGTTATCCGTTTATAAGACAATAAAGGTGGGGCCGTTCTTTTAAGAGTTGCAGGACCCTTCTAACTAGCGGTTATAGCACAAAAATTTTAAATAGATCACGAATATTATAGTGGACCATTCATGATACCGTGATCATGATCCGTTATACCCAGTGGCGCATAACAAAATGTTATATGATCTGATCAATAGCCACCCAATTTACAAATTACAACCAACCCCATCCTGGGTCGTAATTTAAGGGGTTGGAAGATCACCTTCTCCCAAAAATGTTTTTATGATAGCATTTAGTTACTTAAACGCCTTAAATAGTAATAATTAAATGGGCAGTATTATAATCTATAGCTGATTGGATTAATTCGCTTATTACTCGTATATATACGAGTAATAAGTAAATTAGTATACTATCCACCACAGCACCACCTACCATTACATACCATACATCCATTACATACCTGTAATCGATGTAAAAAACAATTAAAAAAAAATTTCTTAAAATACGAATACGAACGTAGACGAATTCGGGACGCAATGTTTGTTCAGCGTGGAAATATAATTGGGGTGCGATGGACGACGAAAGAGACAAAGAGAGTGAAAGAGATAATGTGAGGGTGAGAGGGTGAAAACGAGTAAAAACAAAGCGATGGTTGCGGTTCACCCGTGGCGAGTAAAGACACAACCCAGACGACGTCGATAGCGACGAGGACGTGGGCGGATCCAAATAGGCATCGGAGCAACCGAGTACCGACCCCGTTGAAAAAATATAATAATAATAAAGCGCATTTGGAAAAACCGAATAACGGACTATAAAAATAAATGTCAACAGTCTTGGCACAAAAATATCGTCGCGTTACATTTTGCGGTGGCTAAGCCAACCTCCCCCAACCCTCAAGACACCGTCATGAACGCGTACGATCAGCCGTATTGCGTATTTTCCGCGACAGAGCGTCGTATACAGCTGCGGGATCCGTCGCCTGGCGAGGGGTGGTTTCGGGTGGACGGAACCCGCGTGCCGGTCCGGTCCGCGTCGTCCGTTCGCGACGTAGAACAGTGCTTCCCAAACATATTCGACTCACAGACGGTATTTCACGACGACGCCCTTGTACGGACATCGCGGCGCACACTTTGGGAACCGCTGCCGCAGAATATTGTCGAGTCACCGTGTAACCAACGGGTCGTACCTGTTGAACGGGTAGACACGCCGCGCGTCGGTCGATCGGGGCAAGTGACGGGTCGACGACGGTGCGCCCACGCCGACCGCTGGCGAGGTACATCTAATCAACAAAACCGGCGAGGGTGAAAGGGGAACTGCATGACGTTGGACGCTCGTGCCAGTACCCGATCGGTACCGTCGCAACGTTACCGCGGTCACCGCGCCCCGTCTATACCCGATAACGCGTTTACAATCGTCGTTCGTCCACCTGCGCGGGGCTTTTTTTTTTATTGTTCTTCGTGTTTCGCACGTACCCATGTTAGTCGCTCGTGCCCGACGATCGGTCCCCGGAGGAAAACCGCTGTAGCCGATCGCTCAAGCGATTTGTCGTCCGTTCGGCTCCGGTGCCGCTGCGTTTCCGATCGGCAGGGTCGCCACTAATCGACAACGGCACTGTTGAACACCGCGTACCGTATAGTTCGGTCGTGCCGTCACCGTCGCCGTTTCGTTCCAACAACTTGTTGTTCGATCGCGCAACAGTTATTTCACTGTCGATTGTAACACGATCGTACGGGTAGTTATTAATTGTTCAGTAGTAAGTCAGTAGTTGTGTAGTCTATACTAGTGCTTATACCCGTTTGTGAGCGATGCGAATAACAAAAAACACGTTTATTCGTATTGCTTTTTCGATTAAGTTATTCTTCGTTCCCTGGTACGTTTCAGTGGCAACTAAAAAACCGAAACCTACTGAAAATCCATAATGTTTGATGATGTTAAACATTAGGTTCTCTTTAATCTGATTTAATATATGTGACTACTCATATCCAATTAAAATGGCATGTAAACCATTGCTCATGTTTCTGATGTGTAATTAAATAACAGCCACATTTGCTAAACGATGACTTAGGTGATCTTCGTATAAACCGCAATATCTAATAATCTTTATTGATTGGGATTGTCGATAGGAGTTATATTTTTTATTTTATTTGAATAAAATTCTTGCTATGACCTAGCTATGTGAGATAAAAATAATAGGTGACAATTAATAATTTTTTGATATTTTTTCAACTTAAGGTTCTAGCATAATTATATCAAATAGTCGTTTTGTCCCAAATCAGTGCATTACTTTAACTTGACTAATTAATTTTCAAGCTGTATTTTGTAATGTTTCAGATTTGCAAACATTCACTAGTTTATGTTTAATCATGTTCCTTAAATATTTGTTAAATATTTAATAAACAATAAAATAAATTAAATAAATAAATACATTTATATTACATAAATAGATTTCACTATAATATTTTTTTAAAAAAAATGTACTTAATATTTTGCAAATTATTTGAATTATAAATAGGACTAGATAAATCTTTAAACATATTTAAGCCTAATATTTCTGAATCATTTACTTTGCAATCCATATGTTTTAAGTTTAAAAAATAATTTTGTGACAGATCTTGGTAGAATTTTATTGAACATTTTTTTTTAGTAAAATAATATATCCTGATATTAATTTAAACATGGCATAGAATTTATTATACAAAACTTATCCTACAAAATTTATCTTAACATGATAAAATAATTTTTTTAAACTTTTATGGATTAATTAAACAATATTTCCTTTTTTGGATTAATATAGCAATATTTCCTTTTCTGTATAATATGTATACACATAATTTACTGAATCTATAAGAAAAATAAAATATTAAAATGAAAATATTTGTTTTTATTTTTTCATAAATAAATAATTAATTGTTACAGGACAAAAATTCTTAGTTTTCCTACTTAAACATAGATAATATTAATACAAATTTATAGTATTTTTTTTCGGTTACAGCTCTACTTATGTCAAAAAATAAATAAATTTAGAACAATCTGTATGAATAATTATTATAATAAATGTATTATTCTTATTTTATGTATGTCTTATTTATTTTAACTCTTGTAGAAAACAATACATAATGCCAAAGATGATTGATCCTTTTTTATTGGATAATGGGGAGAAATATCCATACTCAGCTTCCATGTTTCCAATAAAGAATGAAAAACACCTTTTGTTGGTTGAAGAAAAACTTGATAAAGATTTGCGTTACAAACATTTTTTGGTAAATTATATTTCTGTTACTAATAAATAATTAATATATAGTTGGTATTTGTTATTTTATCATATAATTGTGTTATACATTTTTTGTTTTTAAATTTATTTGTGTTAACAGTGTATATAAAATGAATGCTATTGATTTCATTTATAATTGTTTATAATATTGGTAATGCATATAATAATATAATTTTCAAAGTATTTAATTTAACTAAAATGATTCAACTTCTTAACCTATTTATCTTAAACCTCATTTGTTAAAAAAATATTATAATATCATAAATACTTATATTTTTGGTTTTATTTATTATTTCAGATTGATGAGTTATATGAAGTGAAAAGTGATACCTTGGTTAATTTGGTGAAGAAGATAATGACACAGTTATTTGATGATAATGTGTTATTAGGTTATGGAGTGTTGGGCAACAGAAAATCTTCTACAAAGAAAGATTTTCTTGAATTAAACATTTGTGGCGTAGTATTTTGTAAATTAATTTATAAAATATTTGTATGAAATAATAATGTTTTTAAAATTAATTTACAGCTGCTATTATGAGTAGATCTCGGTATGAAGGAAGTTACGAGGAAATTGAAAGAAAAATTAAAGCTCATCTGTCTCAATCTTCATATCGTGTTTTTAGACAGTCAAGTTAGAATACTAACTTCAAATTTCTCAAACTAAAATAAAACTAATTTTTTATCTATAAATATTATGTAAACGATCTGAATTTTAATCGTAAAAGAATAATTAATATTGTAATTGCTTTTATACACATTTTTATTAACATTTATTCTGTGAACATTATTGTACTAACATTTATTAAATATATTATATAACTATCTTTATTTTACATGTTTTAAATTGAAAAAAGTTTTCCATTTTCTTTGATAAGTTTGAATTTTCAGTCTAGTATTGGCAGTCAAAGCAATAAATAGTGTATGAGAATGCGTCAAAGAATGCTTCAACTTATCAGAGTAACGTTAAACTTTCTAATTTTGTCCTATGGTGTAAGACAGAAATTAAGCCAGTTTGAAAGCAATCCAAATCATTTATTCCAAAAATATTCTAAGTTGAAATAATTAATTTATAAAATAAACTGGCGTGAAGGTACTTACTATAAACAAACTGAAACACATCTGAATATGAGTGTTTCATACCTCCTTATATACCCCAAATTCATATGAACTTGTAACTTGTTTTCTCAAAACCGTTTTAACATTTAAATTTTTGTTTCATTTATTAATTAATTTTAGAAAATAATTACATTTTACTGAGCGCCCAACTCTGGATTATAATTGGTTGACCAATTTTTATTTATGGCTATAGGCATAAACTGGGGGGGCAAGATGGGGCATTTGCCCCATAGAATAAATAATGAGAGGTAGTGCCCCTTCTGATATTTAACATACTTTGTTTTAAAATTAAGTACAAAATAGCCGATTATAGCTATTACTACATAATTTTTTTTTTTAAAACTTAATTTTAAATTTTCGCTTAACATTACATAATGTTAGAAAATGAATAATTTTGTATAATAATATGTAGGTAGTAAAGCGGCATTTAACCGCGGACAGGGTTGGACTAGGGCACCGGGGCATGCCCCGGTGGGCTGCTGTAATCTTGGTTAAATAAAATTACTTAGATTTTTTGTTTTTAATTTAATGCGTCTACCTTCTATTCTTAAAATAAAATAAAAAATATCGCCTTGTAACATGATATTACTAATGGATGCGGTGACACAGGATTAGATAATTCGGAGTTCGAAAATTGAACATATTTAATGTCGCGATAGGCCGATTGATAACAATGATTTCATCACAATATTTATCAATAGAAAAATTGTAGGAAATTTGAATACAAAAAATGTGTACAATATGTTAATCATACGAAGTATCGTTCAAGTTTGTTCTAACAACATTTTATCAAAATAAAATGTTAGAAAATTAATTTTCTAAGACCGTGGTATGGGTAGACATTGTCGCGCATGATATGTGATAACGAAATTGTTTTTCGATAATAATAATTTTTATATGATTTATTAGACTTTTATTTAAAAACATTTTAATAATTTTGACGTTCAGTCTATAACAAGTCTGTTACTAGTTTCCAACCTTTGTATGATCTATGGGCCACATTCACAAATTAAAAATGGTTCTAGAGCCAGACAATATAAAAAATTTATATGATATTCAATGACATTTGATAGTTTTGAAATTTACTGTGGGCCGCATAAAAGAGACATTAGTTTCCGACCCCACTGTTCTACCTCAATTAAAATTAAATGTATAAACATATTTAAATCAAATCGTTTTTTATGTTGTAAAATTTATCTTAATAGGTAGGTCATTATATTAAAATTATAGATAAGATATATTATGCGTAAACTAGATTTATTTAAGGTATAACATTAAATCTGTAAATATTCAAATGTACTTGTGTCAATATTGTTTTATGAGTTACGAAAATACATTTTCAGTTAAACAGTAATTTGATTAGGTACCTATCTACATATAAAGTTCCATTGAGGCCGTTCGAAATTATTTTGCCCGGGCCGAGCTATAAAGCTAGTCCAACCCTGGCTGCGGACACCCTTTTCGTTAGATATGTAATTATGTAATTATATATTTGCCCTTCTTAATAAATGTCCAAGTTACGCCCATGTTTATGGCATTAATACTTGTCACATATCCTATAATTCACCGATGACTGTTGCAACTATTTATGTGAAAGGTGGTTTCCCCCTATAATGGCATTTGTGAATATCTTTCACATATTTTCATGGTGATGACCTGGCCTATACTTTCTCGGTGTCTGTGTATAATAAATTTCATAGTTATTTTAAGACAATTATGTTTGGTAGGTATGTAGTTCTCTCCTATAATGTTATTCGTAAAAAGAACTATATTTTTATTATTTGGTAAACTAAAAGCCTAAAAATATTTATGGTAAACTTAAAATTAAATTGATACACAATCACATTTATGTATTCATTTCACTGTTTATGGAGTAATATTTATTGGTATTATATTTATTAGATAATCAAATATATAGAATTTATAAATATATACATATTCAAACAAGCATAAAAACCCTATATATATATATATTTGCATCAAAGAATCAATGAGTATATTTACAATAAAATATACTTAAATTTCTTATTGTGTTTTATATTATTTTATGTTACTTAAATTATTAAACATTTTTTTTTTTTAATGTTTTTTAATTTTTTATATCATGCATTAACCTTTGATAAATTACAACAATTATTTAGAAAAATATAACAATTTTAATATTATAGTAGTCATATAAATTAATAGTGTTAGAACTGTATGAAGGTGACTGTTTAATTTAAAATTCATAATTTTCAATACTTTCCTCCCTCTTTCCAACTTGGAGATCTAGTTACCTATGCCTACTAATACATTTTTTTTACTAGAAGTAAATAAATAAAAAAAATCATAAAACTCATTAATTAATTAATTACAGAATTACATTTTAAATAGTCAGAAAAATATTTCCATAAAAACATTATTTTAACAAAATAAAAAGTTCATTATTTAACTCTTGACCAAAATATTATATTATTTGTTAAAAATGATTTATTGTAATTTTTAACTCTTTGAAGCACGACGAGTTAAAATATAACCGACTAAATTAGAAACCGTTGCTGCATGGTGGTACGAAAAATAACCCATTATTTTAAAAAAAATTTCTACCTTTTCTTAATAAATTTAATAAAAAATAAGTTAATGTTATAAATACATGTTAGTAGTGTGTATAATTTTATACTAGACATTTTACTGAGAATTTCCTTACTTTTTTTTCTTTTTGAATGTGTTCATGATAAAATATATTTTATTTTATTTATAGATTTTAATTGATCATGAATTATATAAAAATAGGTTTATTTTAATGGCTTTCACTTTTACGTGCTATAGAACTAGTATTATTTATACTGATGATGGAAACATCATTATTTACAAATCATTTCAGACATATATTGAAAATAATCGGTGTAAAAATTATAACCCACCGTGCTTGTAGTGATGGAAATAATCGATATACTATAATCATCAAGTATATTTGACCATTTATTATTTTCAAGCCCTAAATGAATTGTAAACAATTATATAATTTTTACGTGCTAAAAAATTGTTTTTCAAACTGACGATGAAAATAACATTTGGATTTTAGAAATTTGGTACATTGAAATTTACAGTTTACAAAATCTAATCGATTGCGACAGTAATGTTTATTGTGTGCATAATAATTATTAACGAAATGTGGCATCGATTTATTTTTATTTTATTAATGCTTCAATAGTTAATGCCCATGTTATTTATAAAGAACTATGTGCAGAAAAAACATCATTAAAACAATTTAAATGTGAAATTTCAAGAGAATTTGTTTCGAAAACGTTAGTGCAAAAACGACTTATGGCTGTAGAGCCGTCGTCGTCAAAACCAGTTAGTATTAATAAAGGAAAACCAACAGATTCGACATCAATAAGAATGGAACAATCTGCACATCAACCTACAAGATCAAAAAGAAGAAGATGTACACTTTGCAGCACAAAAGATAACGAAACTCGAATAAATTGAAAATGTTCAGTTTGTGATGTTCCGTTATGCTTGGAAAAAAACAAGACTTGCTTTGTATAATACCACAATAGTTGAAGGTAAATCGCAAAATTATTTAAATTATTTAAATACTTACCTATTACTAATAAAATGATTTTATGTTTCAGAAATTATTATTCGTTCCTGTCTATAATTTATTGACCAGTGAATAATGCGACTACCGATAATGCACTACGAGACAATTTTTAACCCACCACTTATATTTAAGTACAAAATTTATTTTTATTTTTTTTCAAAGTAACTCTATATTAAATAACTAATAAAAAGTTATTAGTAGCAAAACCAACTATATATATATATTTAAAATATCTTTTTGTGTGCCGTATGGGTTTTTTTTGTGTCATTTATGTTGTGCTCTAGAGAGTTAATTAAAAAAAAAAAAAAAAAATTGATTAATCTTTAGCAACACAGAATAGATAATTGGTAAATTCAAGCTGAACAGCTTTTTATTGGAATGATTTGCTTTTAAATTCTTACAAATACATACATGACAATGTAACAAAGTACTTTCACTTTGAACTAGTATTTTTCTAACATTTATTTAATCTTTGGATTTTTATAATTATAACTACTATAACAAGTACACCATAAAAATATTTAATTTTTTACGGGTTGAAAGCTTTTCACAATTATTATTTTAAACTAAAATATTTTATTAATTGTGTACAGTTATTTATATAATTAAAGTCAGGATTTAAACCCCTTTATAATTGATCAAAAATGATTGAAAATTAAAACATTTTTAGATTCTGAATGAAGCTAAAATATTATTATTAATATTTTAAATTTATTTTTTGTGTTCAAACTTATAGATAGTATGTAAATCAACATCAAAAGCAACGATGAAGGACAGATATTTGGTCACAGGTCTTAAGATTATAGTTGTGTCATTGTTCCTGTGGCCATTATTTTGAGCTGGTTCACTACTACAAAAAATACATACGATAAAATCAATCATACAATATCACTGAAATTATTTAATATTAAAATATTATACCTCTTGTCTATATTCCTAAATCATTGGTTTCTATATATTTTGAATCATTATGCTTGACATAATTGTGTATCTTTTTGCATGCAAATAACCGTGGCCATTCACTTTCTATAAAAATGTCATTATTTTAGTTTAATTTTTTATTTGGTGGTGAATTAAAATATTTAAAATTTAAGTAAATAAAGAGAAAATGAAATGGTGTTTTTTAATAGTTAATAATCAAGGCAGAGGTAGTAACAATCAACTTTAAATGCAAATGTTTAAATAATTTTTATGTTGCAAATATTTTATAGTTATTTGCATTTTCTAATTTTTATGTTATAAATATTATAAATTGTCTTTTAATTTATAATTGCTTAGAAACTATAAATTATTATTTTTAAACCACTCTGAGTTAATCCACCTCTTTCTTTCTTTAAAAAAGAATAAAAATAAATTAAATAATTACTTATAGGTTATCAATTATAACTAATTTTACTTTTTAGTTCTTATTCATTAGTTAATTTGATAATTAAGGCACAGTGTATCGCAGTAATTAGCCGCAGTTGCCAATGAGCAATGCGATTAAGCTGCGTTCAGCATCACTAGCTCCCAGGATGGACAACCACCTGAGGTTTAGCAATGAAGCCATGCCTTAATATTGCAGATACCAACCCACTGAATATTTTTATCCAATCACATACTCTTACACCCAATAGCCTAAGCTCTTGTGGGTATACTAAAAAAAAAAGAAAAAACATAATAATTGTTATTTATTATTAAATACTACTATTTCATAATATTTTTATATATTGTATATAAGGTGTACAAATACAAATATTAACGAATAGAGTAAAGATATTTGACTATTTTGTAATATGCCATAATAAGATATTTATATAAATTTAATAATAAAATACATAGTTTATTAAAAAATTATAGTTCAGTGATATCTTAAATATGACTATTATATTTAACACAGTGAAGTATATAAGATATTATACAAACAAATTAAATTTAAAATATAGTACAATTAAACTAAATCAAAAAATAAATACAATATTACTAATTAATAATGTAAAAATTATTATAATTAATAAATATTATTATGATAGTATATATATAATATATTATATTAATTCATTTAACATAATAATAGCTACAGAACATAGTGAAGGACAGAGAAAATTTGAGAAAGAATTTGTTGTGATTATATTTGATAAAAGACAAACTTAGAATTGACAAAAAACTAATTAATTACTAGAGTAAAAATATAATAATTAATAAGTATTTATACAAGTAAGCTAATATGGCAAATTAAATAATTTTTATTATTTATTCATATCTACTTAATTAATTTTAATCTATATAGATAGATCATCATTTTTGAAATATTTTTTTATATAATTATCAGAATTTTTGCAATCAACTTAGAACTTTCCTATTGAAAAATGAAAAGTATTTGTTGATGTATCCATTATTATAACAAAATTATAAAGTTTGAAACATACATTATAGGTTAATTGTTGATTTTTCTAGAATATGTTTAGTAAATTTTGTTAAAGTATATGATTAAAATAAATAATATCTTCGGTTGGTAAATTTCAATGCTGAATTTGACTTTAAACAAAATAATTTTATTACCTATGAATTAAATTAAAATGTAAACAATTTAGTTAAATGCCAATTATAGAAATAAATACAATACTTATAATTTATCATAAGAAACATACTTCCTCTATACAATTTCCTGGCTTTAATACAGACTCCTTCTACACTTATTGAATGTGTTATTTTAGGTCTAATAAAACCATATAGCATAGCACAAAAAGTATACGATACATCTTTGTATTGAGCACTGAAAAAATTAATTTAATGTATGTAAGCTTATTTTATTTTAAAGAAAAATCAACCCTTACTTGAACATTATACTTTGCATTGTACAATTGACTCTGAAATTATCTATTTTAATAATATTCAAGTTTAAATAAATATTATTATCATCTTGAGACCAAACGCATACAGGAATATGTGAATTCTCTATAGTGTTGCATGTCTCACAGAGGTTTCGCCAATTTTCAGTTTCAGATTTGAGGTCATGGTTTTTTAATTCTAGGGCTCTGCTATGAATCATCATTGAATCGAAAATTTTAATTTTTTCTATTGATTGATTAGTTGTAAATCTTTGGGTATAATTTTTTTCAATTACTGATTTACTTGGTATCATATCTTTATTATAAATGTTGTTTATTTGTTTCTTAATGTTATTGCATTTCTAAAAAGTAAAATATATTTTATAAATTATTTTAGACTGTTTAAATTTATTCTCAACATTCTCATTTAATGTTAACATTGTAATATTTTAAATTATAAATATATATTTATATTTATAGGAATAACCAGCTGAAAAAAACAATCATTCAAATAATTTAAAATTATTTTATTATAAATCAGAGTAATGTAGAAAAAAATTAATAGGTACCTAATTAAAGTAATTACTGATAAGATGAAAAAGGCAATCAAAGATTATATTAAAAATTTCACATACTAAAACATTAATATGTAGTTAGTGTTAAGTGGAAAGGTATTTATTGATTAACTCAAAAAAATGAAAAAAAAAATTAGCATCTAATGTCCAACTTAAACTTTCCTATACCTATTTTAAAACTATGATATTTTAGTGTATACAATTCAGTACCTATAACAATATTGAAGAATCGGTAAAAAAGGATATTTATACAGTGTGAAAAAAATAAGTAATAATTTTTAGTAAGAGGATAAAAAGAGAGTAAGATGATTGCTAAAAATTTATTTTAGTAAAATATTTAAAAACTTTAATTTAAATTACGTACTTGCAAGTTATAAGTATACATTTGAGTATCAATACCTAAAAATATATTATACAATTTTATTTATTCACTCATTTTCATTATTCTACATAGTAAAACCATAAAACCATCTATTGACACTTAGACTGTATAGATAATTGATTACCTACCTTATCAAAAACAAATTGTTCTGAAAAAGTTGTTTTTAATGATATATTTAATTTTTCGAGCTCCATTTCGTCTTCAAAATTGTTTGTATCATTACGATTTTTTACAAAAAAATCATTGTTATTGATTGATTGGTCTGAATACATTACATCACACTGTTGAGTGATTTTATTCAGTATCTCCGAAGTATCTATCATAACTCCACAATGGCTTTCATTAATTAATTGTGTCGGTGAAATATTGGCAGTGACCTAAAATATAAAGGGTTAGCAAATAAAAAAAAATTAAAAAAAATATTTACAAATACTTTTGAGCCCAGCATGTTTTGATCCAAGTAATCGATAAATGCTCGATCAGTTTCTTGTAGATTCACAGTACTTTTGTCAGACATATCAGTAAGACGTGTTCTGATATAGCTATGTGGTTGAAATTTTTTCCCTACTTCGATATCCAGCTGTACTGCTGCTGTACTTCCAGAGTTAGGACTCACGTGAATAAATTCTGAGTTATAAAAATACATTTTTCATCAACTGTGTAATTTGATTAATATTGTTATATTATTTGACTATTTTTTCTTTTAGGATTCAACTGTTATTTATAAATTAATTATTTTTTTACGAATGTGTGAATAGTGTGGTTAACTAAAATAAAATGTAATATTTAGAAAATGTATGATAATTATTTTAATGCTATTAAAATCATGATTACAAAAAATTTTTCATCTGAAATTTACTATTTAGTATTTTTGTCGTGATAATTATTTGGGCTTTATTTTTTAAATCATATGTTATTAAAGTGGAGTGGCAGAGTATGATATAATTGAGAGTCATATATATATATATATATATTTATATAGAATTTTTAATAAGGTTTAATTCAGCAGTGATTCGTTAGTTTAAATTTTTCCATAACCATTATTAATGAAATGTTTTGTTCAAAGTATAAAATTAAATGTGTTCTCATATTGGTATATATAAAAAAAGAAAAAAAATTAGGGTAAATTTTTTTCTTTACGAAATGCTCCATAGTAATGAATTTAAACTATAAGTGGGGACCATAATAATATTTTTTTAACTGACCAAGAGAAATTTTTAAAAAATTCAACTAATGTAATGAACTTAAATTGTGAGTGAGCTATTGCGACTTTTTAAATTAGTCCTGAGAACATTTTATGTTGGTGAGTAAATAAAAACAAATTTTTAGTACTAGCATTGATTAGATAATGAACATAATATAATATATAATACATATAATAATATATAATTATATACTATTATAAATGGTATTAATGTTATGATTAGAAGCCGAAATTATATTCTTTTGCATATTTTTTTTGATTCTATAAAGTTCAAAGGGAAGGGTCGAAATTTTTACAAATCACGAAACGTGATTAAATTAATGACCATATTTTTTTTTTTTTTTTTTGGTACTTGAAAATATTTCAAGATAAAAGAATATTAATGAATATATCGATTCATTTTATAAATTTTCGATATTTTATGTTGTAGTTGTAGTAAATATCAGTAAAAATCACCATAATCTAATAATGTGATACAAATTAGTATAAGTACCTATTTATAAATATGTTGTATAAATGATTATATGAATATTATATGATGCTTATACAATGTTATGTAAAATCATATAAATGGTATATAAATAATGTGATATAAAATAGTATAAGTATTAAAAAAGATGTTACGCGTAATATATTCAGGGCAAAGGTGAAAACAAGTAGTTTTTCCCCTCTTATTGCTAAATCGACAGTAAAAGGAAGTAATATTAGGATTACACTACTTTTATGTCATTTGAACTCATATAAATACAGGTAGAGTATTTGGCATTAATCAGAAGTAGATAGGTAGTTCTAATAGACAGTGTTAGACTGGTCATTTTTCCTTTTAAATAAATTATTACTCGTCGTGGACATTATTACAGCCACATCGCCGCAAATACATAATTCTTGACCCAGAATAAACTGTTCTTTATTTTAGTTTCTAACTGTTTGCTATTATTCTTGTGGCAAATTAATAAAAACAGTCAATTTTATAAGTGTTAAAATACAAGTGTTTAATTATCCTAATTACCTGTTTCTCTCACCATTACGTCTCAAGATAACATCGAACGTGCTACGTCGTTAAATAATTAATGTGGTACCTGCACAACGATCACTACATAGTAGCGTAAATGTAAAAATTTACCTATACGTTCGATTATAATATTGAATTTTGAAAAACTTAGCAAAAGTTCTGAATGAAAATAGTGAAGTACAAATTTTAGATAATTTTTCAACGACTGTGATGGTTTGTAGCATACTCATGTGAGTTTAATAGATGTCGAACGTACTTTTGGTATGTATAAAAATATTTTAATAGACCGATATTATCAAAAAATCAATATAACACTAGAGCACATAAAACAAAATATTGTTGCCCAGTGTTTTAAAAATCGCTCCTAATTAAAAATACGACATAAGTTGTTCGTTAATAATTTAATATTTTGGTAAATTAGTCTTAGTTCTACCGTCTGCATAAGTGTTTCTAATCATGCTTCGCATCAACGTTTCGTCTATGTATACTGTTTTAACGTTAAAATGCCGAAAGATAAACAGTCAATTCAGTGGCGTACTCAGAGTCGGACTGGCCTGGACTGCTAGTCCGCGATTGCGGACGGAGCCCCGGCTTAATTATGGTAATTGGGGGCCCCTGATTTTGTACCTATTTTTATTATTATTATTAATTTAGAGTAAATAGAAATACGAAATAAATAATTTTTCTTTCAAATCAGGAAACGTATTATTGATTACAACCTTGGAAAATTCTCAATAATTATTAAAATAATGACATTGTTATTATCATTCTACGAATTTAATAGGGAGCTGTTTTTATACAAATATGTATTCATAGATTATAAATAGTGTAAAATTGTTCAATTCTTGTGACTATTAAATAATATTATATTATACGGGCATATGCGTACAACTTGGTATTCGCATTACCGCTGAATACTGATTGTAACTAAATTATTATATTTTGGGTAAGTATTGTATTCATGCACATGAGGCAGCAGCCCGCAAGGTTATAAATAGCTTGTAAAGTCAATAATATGTTCTTATAATAAAACTGTTCTAAATTCAGAATTATTATCAATGATAAATAATTATTAATATTATAATTAAATGATACAAATTACAAGAATAATAATTTATAGTTCAACAACGTTGTATTGTTCATTTATTTTGTTTAGAATATGGTTGTTTTTTATCATGGCCTGAAAGCTAAATTTAAAGATTTTAATACAACATTGTCGGTTGAATGGTTCATTTCAAATTGACATCTTGTAAGTTGTTAGTTATTCTGTTGTAGTGCTGTCTGTTAACTATTAACCGTAATTATTTTAACTGTGAGTCCGTGATTCGTGAATCGTGATGTATAAAAGGAAATATAAAGTTGGTTTCAAAAATAGAAAAGAGATAGAAAACCAAAAATTGTTTAAATGTGCAAATGACAAAAGTCAAAAAAAAATTAGTTTTTCTACAAGTGTGAAACCACTGAAACCTGTGAAAGGTAAGAATATTTTATTTTGTTATATAGGTTGTTAAAATATAAGACAATAACGCATATTATATTATTAATTATTCTAGTCACTACTCTTTATACATAAATAGTTTGTAATTAATTTAAATAGTCACTATCCAGTATCCATAAACCATAATATTACAAGAAATTTGAATTTTAAAATTTATTTTTTGAACTTATTTAGTGTTATATAAATATTAAATCTAACTATTTATGTGTGTTTTCAATTATAAGATGCAATTGAAAGTATGGTTTCTACTGAATCGCTATCGTTTGATAATATGAACCCAGTGTCAAAATTAGCTATGTCTACTATTACCTCAAGTAATTAATATATTTTTTAATTTTTGAATCTATAAAGTATTCTAAGAATATAAAATTTAAACTTGTGTGATTTTAATAATTATGTGAAACTGAATGCATTCCTACTAAATTAACATTTGCTGTAGATCCAAATTATAAGTTGGCTGATTCTATAATTTCTACAAGTACCTAATTCATATCTTAAACATTATTTTTTGTGCCTATAAAATTTGAATATTAAATCTAACAATCTAAATAGATTTATTTATTTTCAATTATTAGGTGAAACTGAAAGTTATTCAATATCAGCTGAATCTACATTTACTTCAAGTAGCTTAGCATTTTTTATTAGACCCGCCAATAATGAATCAGTAGAAATCAAATTAGCTTTTTTAAAAAGTCATCCCATTCAACCTTTTGTTTTAATGATAAACTTCCATTTCGTCCTCAAAAAATGTATTATCAGACTTAAAGTGATTTTCTAAAAGTTCAGCGTAAATGGTTATCTTATTGTTCTTATAATAAAAAAATATTTTGTACTACTTGTATGACATTTTGCCCACTACGTGAAAACATTAGCAATTTAGTAACTGGATTAGAAGTTTTAAATTCAAAAAATGTATATGGTACTGTTAAAAAATATGAAAAATCAAAAACACATGGTGAAGCAGTTTCTACTTTACTGAAAGCCAACTTAAACAAAAATATAGAGAATTGTATTAATATAAATTTAAGTGAAATTCATTATAAAGAAGTAGAATTTAATAGTTTAGTCATTAAAAGGCTCATTGATATAATAATGTTTATTGGTAGACAAGGATTAGCTTTTATAGGTAAAGACGAAGCAGCTTATAATTTAGAGAACAGGACTATTAATCATGGTAATTTTTTGGAACTAGTATTGCTAATTAAAGATTATGATGTTGTATTGAATATGCATGTTAAAAATTGTATTGAGTTAAGTAAAAAACGTAAAGCTAGAGATAAAAAAAATAATAATAATCTTCCCCAGGCCCGTGGTAGAGGAGCTTTAGTAACTTTTCTATCAAAAACATTTATAAATAAACTTGTTTTAGTTATTGGTAAATTATTACAAGAGAAAATAGTAAATTAATTAAAAGAAGCCCAAAGTTTTAGTATTTTAGTAGACTCGACACAAGATGTTGCAGTATTAAATCAGCTTGCTATTTGTATTAGGTATGTTTTAAAAAAAAATGTTTATGAAAAACTTTTAAAATTAGTTGTGGCTTATGATTCTAGTGGAATTGGTTTGTACAATTTAATTACAAAAGAATTTGCTGAAATAAATTTAGATATGAATAATATTGTACGTTGCTCTTTTGATGAGGCAGCTAATACGAAAGGTGTTTATAATGGCTTACAATCACATTTAAAGAAAAATGCAAATCCTTCGTGTATATATACCCATTGTCTAGGTCATGTATTAAATTTAGTGATGGTAGATTCATCTGAATGTTGCAAAAATGCTGAATTTCTCTTTGGGTTAGTTCAACAATCTGCTACTTTTCTTTTAGATTCACATAAAAGAATGAAAGTATGGTCAGATTTAACAAAATAAACTCATAAAAGTCACAATAAACTCAGAAAATTGAACTAGATTGGAACGACCAGGTGGTGGAGTAAGGACAAGGCATTATCTTCTATAATTCAGTTCAACGAGCCTAATGTAAAAGATTCTCGATTCTTGTTATTTATATATTTTTTATTAGAAATAATTTTTAGTGATTCAACATTTAATGCAAAAACTAAATACATGGAACATACTCTTTTACAAAATTGGTCAAAATTTGAAATAATTAAAACTGCTGCTATTTATCTTGACATTTTTACTATAAGTTCTCCTGTTTCAAAATTCTCACAATCACGCTCATTAAATTATCTGATAGCTTTTAATATGACAACAAGTTTAGTAAAACAAATTGAAAAAAAAAAAACAATGGTGATGAAACATTTAATAAACTTATTTCTAATGTTCAAAATTTTATAACAAGAATGAATGAGGAATCGGAATTAAATAGTATAGATTTTAGAATAAAAGATAAGTTTAGTAAAAATAAATGTGTTAATAGAGTGCCAAAAATAAAAAAAATGCCTGGTGAATTAACATCCGATGAAAGGCCTGACCTTTCCGCAGAAAAAAAATTTAAAGTGGAAACATACAACTTTATACTTGATATTATGATAAATAGTATGGAAAAAAGATTTGTTAATAATTCAGAATTACTTAAAGATTGTATTTGCTTAGACCCTAAAAATTTTAAAAATATTTAAAGTGGTTTACCTGAAAACTCACTAGTAAAACTTGCTGAATTAACAAAAATAAGTGTACACATTTTAATTTCTGAACAATTATTGTATAAAACAAAATTGTATTTACAATACAATTTGATTCAATAACTAAAAATTTAATGATACATTTTCAAAAAATGAACTATCTTTTAACAATAAATCCGACTCAGAACCAGAACTAAATATTGATCACAGTTTGGAATGCAATACATGTAACAATTGTTTAAGATGTGCTTTTAATATTTTGTACGAAATTGTTCAACAATCGGGCTCTTTTAATAATATATACTTGGCATATAAATTTGTTTTGACGTTACCATGTACACAAGTTACATGTGAACGGACATTTTCCAAACTTAAAAACATTAAAACTAAATTATGATCATTGATTTCTCAAGATATAATGGAAGCTCTGTTAATGATTAATATTGAAAGAGACTATGTTGTTGATAAGGAAATTGTTGTAAATACTATTGCTAAAAGTTCGTCAGAACTATCAAGGTTATTGATTTGAGATGTTATTCATTTATATTGTTTAATTTGTTTTACCTTTTATATCTTTAATATTAATATTAATTAAAATAAATATGAATTACATGACACAATTTGAAACGGTGTTTTTTTTTATAATGTTTGATGTCACGGCGGTGTAGCCAGAGTAGTATTTTGGGGGTTGGATTCCTGGAAGGAGGGATTTGCCCTGTCAGATGATAAAAACAGTCCTATGGTTCTGGGAACTATAAGGAATTTGCAGAAAATGTCTTAGCATTTGAAAATAACTATTGAAAATTGTGTAAAACCAGTAAATATATCTCGAATGTTTGAATTTTAGTTAGGTACGTATTTAAGTATTGTGACCATATGACTATATGATAAATTTATGATATATAATATATAATATATGATAAATATGGAAGATAGCAATTGTATTGCGAGCGTAGCGATCTTTTATTTTTTTTTTTTTTGGAGGGCTTCTGTTGGGGGCTCTTTTTTTCAAATCGCGGACTGGGTTTTTTCGAACCAGTCCGAAACTGGGTGTACTTAGATCTGATTTTTTTTTTTTTTTGGGGATGGTTAAATTTTTAAACAAACAATTTGGTGGTCTTGAACCAAATAAGATATTTTGTTAAATTTAATAGATTATTCATTTTTATCCGTTATTTTTAATATATTTATTAAAAAAAAAAAATGAAATAACACGTACCTACTAGTTTCGTTCGTCATTTAGTTTGATAGGTGTTATAGGTATGTTTACACTCATGCATTTTCCACTTCAATTTTCAATTCAACTTGCGTTTCAATATTCAAAATTCCACTTTTATACATAGTTTTTTTTTCTGTTCTCACTAGCGACGTCACAAATCAGTCATCTTCCAGGTTGTTAACAAAAAACTTGTTGGATTCACATGTACTTCTCGGTGTTAGTGGCGACCTATTTAACTATTGCGAGTGCAAATAAAAAACGTAGGAAGAAGCGTTCTTGGCAGGCCAACAATTATTTAAAAACTCGACATTTTGGAATTATAAATGATTTGCAATTACGAGATAAATATGAGATATTTTATTTAAAAATTTTACACGAATGTCCAGAGTAAATTTTTATTCAATATTAAATATAATTTAACCAGGAATGTTAAGACAAAATATTCGTTTTAGAGAGGCTGTTCTAGCAAAAATTAAGTTGCTAATAAGTTATTAATAATAACCATATGATATTTAGCTACCGGAGTGAAAGGTAATATAAAAAGCACGGTGTGTTGTATGGATTCCTTCCTGAGCGCGGAAAAACCTTGCGTTGTAGCGTGAGTCATGATAATGTAGCCGTTCAGCTCGTGGTGCGCTATTATGCATTAAACGAACGAAAAAGCGCACGAGTGTAAACATTCAGTATTAGAAATACTTACTAACACAAGCAGTGGTAATACGATAACGATTACAGATTAAAATAATAATTAGTAGACAGTCGTAATAATCACACTGTCCCTATCTACAATACTTTCTTGAAAATAGGTACTCAAAACATAAAAAAAAAAATAATACCTCCATAAGATAATGTACAGCTGTATTGATCAAATATATACCTCTCATAAGAAATTAATTCTTTCCAAAAATGTTGTTAGTACGCTACCGAGTCGGATAAATCTTCTGCCCTACCTATAAATATTAACAGTTAGGTAACAGAACAATTGATCCTATGATCATGATAAAATCTATCTTAAAAATCACATGAAAGGTAACAAAAGACGATACACAATGTATATATAGGTTATATAAAGGAAGATTCTCTATATGTACAGCTATTCCACGGTTTTAATGCCTGTATTATGTACCAAAAACACCATTCGGTCATTGAATTAGTTCAAAAAGGTTTATTTCGACCAATATTATTATCGAGTAGTATCGTGTACCTACTTTGTTACACTCCTTCCAGACGATTCCAGTGATCCGAATGATCCAGGTGCATGCAGATATGTCTAACGTGCTTAGCGTGTAAATGGATCGAAAGCTTAAATGAACAGATGCAGTGCAAACTGATGAGTGACGATAAAACGGCAAGTAAGTACCCGAAAGCGTTATGATACATTCATTTTATTTTTACGCAACTATGGGTGTGCAAACGAATCATTCGTAACTCAACTCACTCGGTGTAGCCGTCGCGCGAAGTCGTCTTACTCGTCGTTGCCTCCGTAGATTGCGTACTGCCCGTACACCGTATTTCACATCAGCTGAAACACCGACGGGTCGTTGTTGGAATAGAGAAATCTGCGTTCGTCCCGTCGCTCGAAAACAACTCACCTGGCGAACGTTTGCAGTCGCGTACCTATGCCAGCAATGGGTCGAACGGAAATGTTGAAAATCGTGCAAACACATACACGCGATCTACTGTGCGGAGCATACCCGTCAGGAAACTGGTTTACTATCGTTACAATGCCGTCTATTGTGATGAGCTGATGAATGGCCGTTGGCCACGTAGCTCGCATGGAAGAGGAAGTATCCATTGGATTACGAACGCTTTTGAAATTCGATCGGCTATGACCCACCTTAAGGCGCGTTTGCACGAATCACTCTCAACGACAATAATGATTATTGATGAATCATCCAAATTGAAAAGCAACATGGTTCATCGTAGATTAACATTTTTATTATTTTGCACAAGAATTTAAATTAGAACCAATTAAAGTACATAGGTAATCATTTCTTATTATTACAATTACTCGCTTAATGTGAACTTGGTTGAATTTCGTTCATTATTCCATTGATGTGGACGATCACTTTTAATGATTTCACCGATCATTTTAAATTCACTTTAGATGATTCATTCAAAATTATCATTAAAAATGTTCCGCGTACATACAGTTAAATTTACATACATTTAATAGTAAAAATATCTACCTGTTACTAGTGCTCTGGGAAGTTCGGAGTTATCGAATAAAAATAGTAAAGGATTAGTTCGGACTCCATATTTTCATGAAAGATTTCGGTTCGATCGATTAGAATCATTTCAGTTCGGTCCGATTTCTAAAATATTATCAGATCGGTTCGGTGGTTACGGCCGATTTAAAATCTATTAAACAATAGTTTTAAATATTAAATACATAATATATATATATAAATACTATTGTTGCGTGCTATCGTCCAATCGTAAAGATGTTGAAGATTTAGGAAAATATTTCAAATAAAAATAGTCAATATAGTTAAACTGCTTATTTAAAATTTTTCTAAGTACAAATAATTAATTTAAAAGATGATCTGGCGTGGAGGTGCTTGCGACTACTCGTATAAATTACATCTAAATATTGGTCTATTCCCAACCCCCTTATATACTTAGGTCTGGGAATCAATCGTGCCGCGCTGTGCGAAAGTTGTTTTCGATTATTATAAATATAAGATTTATCACTTTAATGACCTTGTTAATATTACTATTCGCACATCTCTCATATGCGTTTTTATTAAAAATGTAGCCATGTTCGTGATACCTTCGGGTCTTGATTATTCTTTTCTACATTGTTCACCGATTTCAATTGTTTATTGGTAATTTTAAGGACCTACTTTTATGTATGTCCGAAACATCGTATTACCCTCTAATTAGATTAATAATTCCTTACTATTATTGCGAATACTTTATTATTCATAATCATTTCCCGATCTTACTAATTACGATTTATATGGTCCCGCCCATGTTGTAAGAGTCGTAAGGACCCACATGTCCATAACACTATAAAATTAATAAAACGTTTATTATCACGGCAATCTATGTTTTACATCTGCATCGGTGTTTCATGTACTTTGTAGATTTATATATCAGAGCTGTTCGTGGTACCTACCTATTAATAATTGCAATCGGAATATATTTTCAAAAACCACGATTGCAATCATTCCCGTTAAGATGCGGGCGACATGGAAAGGCTGGCTTCGCCATCCGATAGAATTTATATTTATATACAATGTAGTCAGGGCCGGTGAGAACTTTTGAAGGCCTCGGGCCTAAGTTCCAGACTACATTTACTTACACTTGTTTGGCCAAGATAGACATACTTTTTGAACATAGTTTAGTATGATAAAAATATTCAAATGTACATGTTATGCTATGGCGAATGAGATTAAAAATAATTTTAACGGGCATTTGCGGAGGTACGGGCCCCGGGGCTTTAGCTCTTTCATCTTCTCACCGGCCCTGCAGTATTTACTTTTCAATGTACTACAAATTATCAGTTTTGTATTTATCTACGAGCAGTTTAAATATTTACCAATTATCAATTATGTGGTATAATTCAACATTTTTTTTAGTTCGAATCCTTTATCCGCTCTATCAAATTATATTTTCGATCCGGTCTGGTAGAAAAAAAAAATTGGAGTAGGTCTGGTCAATAAACTATTATAGACCAAAATTTGTTTGTTAGGACCGGCGGTCAACTCTAACAAACTATTTTAAATTTTCAGCTAGGTCCGGTCTGAAAAAAAAAGTTTAGCAATCGATTCAGTCCTTTGTTAAAATTTTCAGTCTGGTCCGGTCCCTAAAATTAAGAACTGTGTAAAGCATTGCCTAATACTTATTTAAAATGTTACAAAATACATGAAGCATGGTTGAAAAACGTTTGTGCCGATTAAGTTTTTTTGTACTTAATGATAATTGAATGATATGAAAAGATCTTACTTTCTAGTACAGTGGTGGCCAAACTACGGCCCGCGGGCCAACTGCGGCCCGCCATCATTTAATATCTGGCCCGCGAAAGTCTTCTATATTACAGCACTTATTAGTATAACTGTAATATTTTGCATTTACGTAAAAAAAAATTTAGAATTCAATTGTTTTATGGCTCGCGATTAAAAAAAAGTTGTTTTTTATGGCCCGAGGAAAAAAAAGTTTGGCCACCACTGTTCTAGTAGGTACAGTAATGAGAAATAGTTTTAACTTGTAAGAAGTAGTTTGATGGCACGACATGCCGAGAACTAACTAAATTTAGTGGTTAAAAAAATAAATACAACATAATGAGGACAAATAATTTAACAATAATTCAATACACTTCATAATCGTATATTATGCTTATTTATAATCAAGTAAATTAACAATAATGTTACAGTAGCATAAATAAAATGAGAATCAATGTATTTATGTACAGAGTTTAGTTTAACCTATATAAATGCTTACATTTTTAGTGTCTAATAGGTATGGTTATAAAACTAAATAAAAAAAAAAAAAACATATATATTTCATTACATAACATCAAATAAGTACTTTATTTATACAGGGTGGAATTTTTCATACAAAAAAACAAGATACAATTTTTATTGAACTTCATAAAAAAAAGAAAAAAATGGTTTGGAGATATATATATATAATCAAATAAGACACAGACAGAGGAAGTAAATTGGTTTTATAGATATTAAAAATAAAAATGACTATATCCTATTTGTTTAAGTAAATAGTTGTTTATTAGACTTTTTAAATATAGGATACATTTAATAATAATAATAATAAAAAAATATTCACTTATAAAAAAATAATGTTTAAAATAAAAACAAAAACTTAACAAAAATTTAGGCATCTTGAATTAGTTCATATTGTATATAAGTAATTTTTTTCACTTAAACACTTATTATTGGAAAATAAAAATAAAACTAAAAAGGGGATGTTGAAAAATTGATTTGCTTTGTTATTGATTCTGTCAAATGACTAATGGCGTAGATAAAAATATAGTAGTGAAGGGTTGGGGCTAACCCTCCCATAAATAACCTTTACTTAAAGTCTGCTATCAAAAATATGATGTAATTGGTGAAATAGTTTTTTAAAAATATTAAAAAAAATACTTTGTAACCAAATAACAATTGTAAGATAATTTAACATATTAAGAATACAAGATTATTGCAGAGATATAATGAAAAAAAAAAAAACACATAACAGATTATTATAAGACAATAAAATACCATCACCAAATTTTGGTTTATAAAAAACTACAAATTGTGAACAGATTACAACAAATTAATTGTTTTAACACTTGCAAATATTTTTTGAGTTATTAATGGTTTTTCACTTATTATTGTTTATAATCAATTAACGGTTAAAATTAAATACAATTCTGGTTCTAGGGGGGCTCATTTAAATAATATTTACAGGGCACAACATTTCAACAGTTTTTTCTATAGACTCATTTTCTAAGATCAACAGACCTTATAATTTAATGAAGTGACCTCTTGTGTGTAAATACAGATAATATATTTATAATATTAATATTAACATAATAATTGGAAAAAGATTTTAAGTATATATATAATTTCATTTTACTTTGTGTGATGAGGAAAGGTAAAAATAGTTATTAAATTATAGTTAGGCTACTTTAAACATAATTAATTATAGTAGTAAAATTATTCTAATGAAATAATTTTTGAGCTTTAGAGACAAAAACATAACTTTATACTCTGCATAAACACACAATACATAAACCTAGAAACTTAGTCTTTTAAACACCATAAGATATTTGCAATGCTCTTAATTATGTTTTCAACTGCAACTTAAATGAAATATATATAAATACAATTAGAATAAATAAAAAAAAAAAAACATCAAAATATGAGATTGATAACTTAAAAATTACATATACTTTATAAAATATAATATGATATTAATTGTATTTATATTTAGATGAACCACAGTACTAAATATAAATAATATAGTAGTGATGTGACCATGATATTTAGTTTAAATTACTTTGAAGTCTTCATTATTCAGTATATAACATAATATCCTGAATCATAATCAAATATTTCAGTGTTATACTTATACAAGGTAATTTTAATCAGAATATATTTGTATTTACAAACTTAAAATCAAATTGAAATAATTTAATAAGAAATAAACTTTTTTAAAAAAAAATAAGTCGTTGAACATTAACAGTTTTCTTTCTAAATTATTATAATTTTGTAAATTTTCACAAGATAATCTAATTTGTAAACTAAAAATAAAATAATGTGTTGTAATATTACATTACTAAAGAGATATTATTTGATTTGTATTTTATTATGATGATTATTATGAATTTAATTTTTTAATATTAAACGTAAAAAATAAATAACAACGTTTAAAAATTACCTTATAAGTATATATCTTTTTTTTTTATATTTATGTACATTTTGTTTTAATTTATTATTTTTATATTACTAGGTAGGTATGAAAATTACATTACTCAAATATAATTTACTTTTGTATAATCACATGATTTTAAAATCAAATAATTGATTATAATACTCAATTAAAAATTGAGTAGGTACTCATTTTTATGTTTGGACTTTTTTTTCAAATTATAATGAATAATTATTAAAGATTGGTAAGAATAATCTAACTGCTATAATAAAAATAAAATAATTATATACCTTTAAACTTAAAATATTATCGAATAAGACACGTTACACAAAGTTTGGAAGGACCAATACAGTCATCATGGCAAAATGCTCCACACTTCTTGCATATTACCATAGCATTCAGACTACAAGAACAATCATTTGTTGGCTGCGACTGTGCAAATGTAGATACTTGTATACCTACACTTGCTGGTCGTCCACCATTTATGATTGATGGTATTTTATTATTTGTAGGAGGAGCACTGGACGATCGACGTATACCTGTTATTCCGCCTGACCTTTGGACCAACAAATATTGCCCCATTTGTTTTTCAGTGAGTGGTTGTTGCTATAAAAAAATTTAAAAAAACAATGTAGAATTTATACAGTACAATTCAGTATAATTAATTTGCTTTTATCGGAGAATTGCTAAAAAGATTTTTGTAAGCCAATATTAATTTAGAATTCTAAAACATTATAAATTTTTCATATTATGATTGAAATACTATTATTTGCACATATTAATAGCTTTTAGTAAAAAATTATCTTACATCAGGCGAATATGGAGATGCAACTGACACGGGAACTGAAATGCCACGAGAAGATGTAATTACATGTCTAACAACCATAGATTGTGAATTATTGGTGATATTGATGTTTCGTCCAGGCTGTTTCGTTACAGGTCCACTTCGTATACTAAAATTGAATTATTAAATTAACAATTAATACGTAAGAATTAAATAATTTTTTTTTCATTTACTTAGGATTTTTGCCCATGAACACTGATGGAGGTGGCTTTAGTTGACACCTGAGTTGATTACGATTAGGACTATTTTGAATTACAGCTTGGCATATTTGGTAACTTCTTTCTAAATTAATAGCACCTGGTGGTTGCTTTGAAGTTGTTCTACTACTAGTTCTACTTGTTCCACTACTACTTGAGCTTACCTTAAAAATAAAACAAAACCAAATTATTTGTAAGATCATTATATTTGTTATAGTTTAACTAAAATAATGATGAAAAATAGTCTATTCTTACTTGTGATTTAATTGATGACACATAAGTATGGTGAACTGGACGATCAGAAGGGATTGAAGAAATATTAGATAATGTGTTTATGAATGAAAAATCATTTGGAATATTTGTTTCTAAAGGTGACTGAAGTAATGGAGACATAGATAAAGGTGGTGTACTAGGCAACGGTGAACTATTAGAAGAAGTTATAACAAGAGGTTGAATAATACTAGGCACTTTAGGTATTTGAACAACCACAGGCGGCGGAGAATCAATTTTTGGAAGTTCCTGTACAATGTTCATATCCATGTTGTTATTATCTGGATCATTTGAAGACAGTTGATCAATTTCTGGGTTTACATCATCCATTTTTGGAGTAAGAGTAACTGAAAATATAATTTTCACATAAATATATATATTTTATTTATTATTTACATTGTCCATAATTTGTTTGTAAAACCCGTTTCACGCAGGCAAGAATCACTCAAGTTGTAGTCGAAGTTTCAACCAAATGTTCACACTAGATAGAGGAAAATATTGACTATGCAACGTTGTTTTTAATTTTTCGATATTAAAAATACAAAAAAAGTTCTTATTGTTTAAAAATTCTTTATTTTTGAGTTTTTCAAACTTGAATAACTTTTTTTTTAGTTCTGAAATAGAAAAAATAAAAACAACGTTACACAGTAAATGTTCTCTTCTTTATGATGTAAACAATTTAGCAGCTTAAATTTATTTACAGCCTGAGTGGTTCTTACCTTCGAAAAACCATTCTTGCATAAATATTTTACTTTTATATAATATTTTTGTATGAGCTTTATTTATGTGCTGTGGTCAACGGCAAGTATCCCAACAATCGTCACGATACTATTGACCGATTTATACACACGTTGTGTTACGAATCACGAGTATTAGAGCCGGTGGTCATGGTTTTCCAAGTTATTATTAGATTATTAGTTATATTATCATTATTATTTATTATTTAATAGTAACGAGATAGCTGCGGCGCGTTTGGCTAAAATAAAGATAAAGATATGAAGATGCTGCCTGCCACGCTGGAAAACGCACTTCGTGCTTTTACGATTATAATAATATAAATATTATATTATTTAATAGAGTTCTTCATTGATATTTTGATCCGATATCGATATCGCGAACTTTTTCATGGAAATTTCGATATCGATAATCTAAATATATCGTACTATATATCGATTATTGATTATCAATTTTCCCTTTTGAATATTTTTTATTTCAATTTCATGTATATGTATTATGTAATATATAACTGATGTAATAATTTATAAAATCGCATTGTCAAACTATGGGTTTATATTTATTTTGGGATTAAAAATAGCAAATGATAACGGAAAATCAATGAATTTACAAGTGACACAAATCACAAAGTAGTTTGTGGTTCTGGTGCAGTATTCAGTGGTGAAGCGGATATAGAATTATGTCAAAGACACTATATTTTAGACAACAATAATTTCACTATAGAACAGTCGGAATATCGATATATCGATAGTAAATTTTTTTATTCGATATCACGATTCAATATCGTAAAAAACCAAACCAAAAACCAAATATCGAAATTCAAAAAAATATCGTCGAAGAACTCTATTATTTAGTATTCATATTATTTTGATTACAAAGAATCAATATAAACCAAAAGTTAAAACCAGAATACACCAGACATGTAGCTAAGGGAGCGCCAAGGTGTATCTGGCCCACCCTAATATGTGTCAGGCCTTAGGCCAGCCCACCCACTCAAAGTATTCATAGGTGTTCATTATTATATGATGACTTTTAATTTTTACCAAATTTTTAATATTGCCTAAATATAACGCAAATACAACCAAATATAATTGGGTTTTAATTATAATCTAATATAAGTAATGTAAATTGTAACTAAATTTAAACGATCGATCAGGAAATAATTACTATTTATAGCTAAATACCGGTACCATATTACAATGTCACATTATTCTTATCTTATCTAGGCAGTGACTACTGTATACTTGTATGTCTATTTTTAAAATGCTTTGAGCGAAGGTATTGTCATTATATTGATTCACATAATATATGAATATATATTATATAATCATATTATGGTCGCCGGTTAACGTCATTTGCGTTAATATTTGTACAATTTATAGTATTTATATATTTTATTTTATATATTTAATATTTAAATTTATTTTAAAATGACACCTCTCAGTGAACGTGCTAAAAGAAAACTAAAATTACAAAGAGAAGAGCAAAATGATAAAATATGGTATTATTAGGTTGTATACTTATATATTTGTAGTAATGACACGCTAGTAATGATAACTACCTTTTTATAATATATAAGTCGGAAGAAGGGAGCCCACCTAGTGAATATTTTCTGACTACATGCCTGGAATACACTGAGTACCGAGTATAAATAATAATTATATTATAATATATATTAAAGGTATATACCTACTATATGTAAACAAAATATGTTAATTTTTTTTTTATTAGTTTAAATTTATCATTATAACTCAACATTTGTTAACATTGTTATAAATTAGGAAGTATTTACTATATTATTCTGTATTCATCAACTAGACTATTTGATTTTAGACGTCATTTTAACTTATAATTAAATAGCGAATTGTTATAATATCGTTAAAAACTGAAAAAAAAATCTACTGGGTCGTACCGTAAGTCGTAAGTATTACATTGTCATAATTTTAATTTTTATAAAAATTAATGGTCTATGAATATCTAACTAATTACAGATATGAAGGTAAGTATGTAAACTTCAGTTTTGCCAAACAATTTCGGCTATTTGCACCAGAATATAACATGTTAAATATTTTCATTAATAAACAGGCACGAGTCGTAGACATGCCTATGACTATAGGTATTGATGTACTCGTATTATATTTGAATAAGTAATGATTCAATAAATACAAATAATATATAAAATATGAAATATATAACTCAAATATATAATCAAATGAAATACCTTCTAATTCTAATTGCACTTCACTTTCAGTTGGTTCTTTTGCTTTTGAAGTAGAAATACAATCATATTCTGGTATTAATGTGTCCAAATCATCATTCATTAATGACGACCAATTTCTAATTACTGAAGATGTATCATCCAAATTAACATCACGGATAATTTTATCGGTTTCGTTTAATATTTCACTACAAGGCAGATTTTCAATTTGAATTTCTTCACTCTGTAAAAAAATAAATGTATGGAACATTAAAATTATATAACTTATTATTTGCTACAAAGGAATTTAGTATAAAAATGATGAAATAGTTACAACACCAATGTAATATAAAAACATTATTATTAAAGTAAGTTTTCCTAATGAGTTAAATCTGAATAAAATTAACTTAGCAAAATAATAATACAAAGTAACTTTTAATGTTATTATATTATGAAAATTAAATAAGAAAATTAAAAAATATATTTTGGGATAAAATTTTTTTTTCAGCTATATTCTGTTATTTAATATTTTATTAGCGAGAATTGTACATATATGTGTGAAAATATTTTTATTAAAATAATTAATTGTTATATCTATGAAAATAATTTTTCAATATTTTTAAATTAAGCAATAAAAAGGTATTATATCCAAAAATGTATGAATTTTATTTAGTTACTAATAATTAAACCATAATATAAAGAAATAAATAAGAAATATTGAGATACTCACAATTGGTAAAATTACATCTTCTATTAATGGTGTCACTGTATAATTTGTTGTAGAATCAACAGAATCCCATGGTAGTTCTAATTTTATATCCTCAGATTTAACTTCATCTGATGAAGAACACGTTAATATTGCATTTGTTGCTGCATTTAATTTAGTATTTTTTGTTGTAATTGTATTTATTGTTGACATTATACTTTTAGTTGTAGCTGTATTTTTTGTGGTAGAAGTACTTTTAGTTGTAGCTGTATTTTTTGTAATAGTAGTACTTTTTGTTGTAGCTGTATTTTTTGTGGTAGTAGTACTTTTTGTTGTAGCTATATTTTTTGTGGTGGTAGTAGTTTTTGTTGAAGCTGTATTTTTTGTTGTAATTGCATTTATATTTGTAACTGCATTTGTTGTTGCTGCAACTGTTATTGTTGATGAATTAATTTTTTTGGTTGTATTTACTGATTTAGATGCACTTGTTATGGTTGCTGTTGCATTTACTGCTTTTTTGGATGAATTAATTGTTTTTGTAGTATTTATTGTCTTAGTATTTATTGATTTTGTTGCATTTGTCTTTGCAGAATTTGATGTCACATTTCTTGTAATAGGTAAGGTATGCACTGGAGCAGTAATTGTTTCAGTTTTTTTATATTTAGGAGTACTACAGTCCGAAATATGTGAATTTGCAGAGTTGGATAATCTACTTTCACCCCAAACCGGTTCAAAATACTTCAGCTGAAACAAAAATTTGTTTTTAATATTAATTAAAATTTTTATTAATAAAGAATTTAAAAAACAGATTATATGATAATACACAAGCAATTTTGATATTAAAATCAAAATTTAAGTACTAAAAGAAATACAATGAAATTAAAATTTTTTAGTATATATTGATCATTAGCCCTTCCAGACCCAGTATCCTCTATACAAGACACAATATTATTTTATTTATTAGAATCGTTGTGATGATGTACTATTTATTTTTCAATAAAACTATGACTGCCTTGATTGAAATTCAAAAGTTAATTTGCCATTATCCAAAAAATATATATGTTTATTTAATGATAAGTGGAAAATACTGAAAAATCATAACTGACATTTTATTTCCATAAAAAATAAATGGAAGTTTTATTTGGAAGAAGTCATCAACTAGATTGTTCAAATAAAGACTTAAAATTTTTAAGTATATAATACATATTACAATTTGCTGTTTTATAAATGTATAAGTATTAAAGTAAAATATACATTGTATAATATTTTTATAATCATATAATTCATATTTAAGATAATATTTAATTTTAAATATTAAAGAAGGTTAGGGCCACTAAGTTCCATATAACGACATTGATAATAATAATTTCATATTGCGTTAATTTAAAATATTTTTTTTACTATATGGCTAGAGGGTTCCTTGAATATGACATTTTTGTTTATAGGGTGACAGTACATAGTGGCGTAGCCAAGGGGGAAGCTAAGGGGGCTATAGCCTCCCCCATGAGCTGTGCTTATATGTATAATGTATCTTGAATATTTAATAGAATCAATGCTCGTTTTAATCAAAGGCATATTGATGTTATGCCACTTGAAGGACTTATTCCGGCCAATTTAAATATGTATGACGATAAAAATATTATAAAAGCTGCTAAAACATATGTCTAAGATCTCCATGATGATACCATATTATACCATATTGTTCAGGTTACCGCATCTTTTAGACTATCCTGTGTTCGGACTATTGAGACTTTACTGTATTAATATAAATATGTATTTTATTAAATTACTTTGAGTATAATACTTATTAAAATTTTAGAGTTTTATGACAATTCAATTTTTTCTTTAATGGAATTATTATCACCTAATGTTACTTATAGTGGACATGATCAAGAATCTAATAAAACATTTGTTTTTTCTTATAGCCCATAGTTAAACTAATATGGAAAAAAAATATTTCAGTAAAAAAAAACTTGGGTCTAAAAGAATTAAATAAATTCTATATTTAATTATTCGTCTCAAAAATAAATTCTGAAAGCCAAATAGATATTTAAAAAATGAATTGAAAAAAAATGTATTCTGTACAATCATAAAGTAAAAATAATTCCTCATTATAAAAACTTCAGTTTTTACAATATAATGATCAATCAAATATTCAATATTAATCTAGTAAATATTTGATTTTAAAATATGAATTGAGATTCTTAGCTATAAAGATTATCTTAAGTATGAAATGATTTATTTTTATTTTTATTAAGATTTATTAATTATTATAGTTATAGTTTCAATTTTAATTTTTAAGACTAAATAATATTTATATTAAAAATGACACTTTAAAATGTGATAGATTGAATAATTTGTATTTCAGTATTAATTTTGTTAATAAATTGTAGACAATAGTAATTTCACAAAAATAATTATGTATTCTTTAAGCAATATTGCACCAAATTTTTAAATTAACAAGCATTCAGTATTTTGAGTTATAAAATTAAATTTTTTAAATTATTTTAATCTTTTAGATAAGTTTAGTAATAGTTCAGAAGTTCACTGTGATTAAATTATATTTTAATTTTTATAAAATAATAATTAAATAGTTCATTACTAAAACAAAAATGATTTTTATACACTTTTTTACTTAATTTAAATTTATATAGTTTAGATATTAAAATATTGGTTATATAAATAAGTGATATAAAGAATTACATAAAAAAATAATCACTTACTTTAAATGGATCTAATTTGCTTTTTTCACGATCATTGTCCATTTTCATTTTTTGTTGGTTTTCAGGAGTAAATTCGCCTTCAGATAGTCTATGAGTCCACTCAAGGCAAGCTTGAGCAAAAAACTCATTGTTTAAAACAGATGTGTTAAGTAATGGCCTAAAAAATAAAAATAAAATAAAATAGTATTCGTAGTATAAAATATAAAATAAAATATTTGTTATACACACCTAAAATCAGAGTGTGTCTCACTTAAACTTTCTCGATCAACTTGTGGTAACAGTTGAATAAGTTTAAGTTGATACAGCCGAGGAAGCATGGAAAAAGTTTGTTTATTTAAAAGGGACCTTAAATTTATTTGTGCAAGAACAGAATCTGGTGTTTCTAAATCAACACAGCCTTCAGCCTTTGCTTGTTGTAATTGAGCAGCAGCCGATAATCGTTTAGAACCTGGGCGTTTACGTGGTTTTACTAAACTGAATCCAGGAATTGAAGATAATACTTCTAACATGGTAGGTACTCTAGATTCTCCTTCATCAGCTGAAAATGTTATTAAATAATATAATAAAAATGATATAGTTTTAGATTATTAAGATTTTAAAACAGTATAGATTAAAAAAATATAGGAAAAGTTTGTTTAGTATATTTTTTAAATTAAATAAACCCCTGAATTTCTAAGTTACATTTAGATTAATCTCATTAAATTAAAAAAAAAAAAAAAATGTAAATAACTTTACTTAAAGTCATTATAATATAACAATTTTAATATTAAATATTAAGATTAAAAAATGTATAAATAATATTATTTAATGATAAAAATTTTATAATATTATGTTATAAATTGGTATTTATATTTATATAATATTTAATAGATACAATGATTTATAATTACTGTTTATTTTATTTGAGGGGTGTATAATTCTAGGAAGAGGCGCTACATTTCCAGCAGCGATTGTTGTATTTTTTCGTCTTCGCTTAGCCTGTTGACGTAAAGCATGTTTCATAACTGTTTTGGAACTTGAACTTTTTACACTAGCACCCCTAGTTATTTTTGAAATACTCCAAACACTATCATTTTCATTGGTTATTTTGTCATTAGCTGAAATAAATTTTTTTTGATTTTATTTTTGTATGCTATTAAAACACAATCATATATTTATGATATTATTATAAATATTTTTTGTTTCATACCTTTCAGTTTTTGAAGTTTAACAGGAGTTAATGATGTATTGGAATTACCAGAAGAAACCAATGTCCTTTTTCTGTCTTCCATTTTATTTATTTCATATTCTATCATAAACCTGAAATAAATAAACACCATTTAATTATAATAAACTAAATAAATAAATAAATAACAAAAATAAAAATAGGTGCATAAATATTGGTAGTCAAATTAATTTTTTTTTCTTTTCTTTTTTTGGAAAAATTAACAAAAATTGTTAAATACTTATATTACTTTTAAAATCAACCGAATGAAGATAGCTATCACAAAAATATTTATAAAAACATAAAACAGATACTTTCATACTTACTACATATGAAATTATGTAACAGAAGAAAAATAATACTTATTATATCAACTCAAATAAAATGTATAATGTCATGTAAATAATAAGTAATAAGTAAAAAACATAAAATGCAGCGAAAAATGTACAATTGTAAATAGATAATTCATTAATAATAGACCAATAAAAAAAATAAATTATAACTTATTTAAGATTTTATTGCACTGAATTTCATAAATTGCTATCCTTGAAAATATTTATAATAGGTTCAAGATAAAAAAAACCATAGTGATAAAATCAGATATTAAAAAAATACCTATGTTTTGAAGTTAAATTTTGAAATTTTTGAAATTTTCAAAATTAAAATTTTGAAATTAAATTTTTCATAATTGAGGCTGAGAATAAATTTTATACAGCGTAAAAATAATTTATAAATATTTTTAAATAACAAAGTAAAATAAGAAAACATATTTTTTATGCTTATATTATGTATTATTATTTTAAAATTAAATATTATTATATGTTTAAACTTCTTTAAATAATGTACACTTTATAAGTAGGTATGATAAAATTAACTACATCAATAACTTGCTTATTGATCACATTTATTTTGTTGCTAAATTTTATATAACTTATGAATAGAATTAGTATGAATTCTTCATCTTAAATATTTTTTTCTCATTTTCCATATTTTAATTTATGTCGATTTACTTAAGATAATTTTTCACTAAATATTTTTATTTAGAAATAAACAACTGAAATACCGAATACTGAATGGCTGAATTGCTTGAATTTCAATGACTGACTGAATGAATATCTAATCATTGAAAATAAGTTATGTAATTTCGAAACAAACTTGATATGGACAAGAGAAAACAAAAACAAAACACAAACAAAATGTTTGAATTTTGTTCATTTTTTGTTTAATATTTACTGAACTCAATATGAACACATGTTTGGTTTTTGCTGTTTTTGTGTCGTCTCTGTGTGGAGCCGGCATAAGTGGTCACCATAATTTAATATAAAACAATAAATGAAAGGTTTTATAGCGTGGCTTACAATAATTAAATGTCATATCTACATAATTAGATATAAAAATTCAAAAACCTAGGTACTGACTATTTCGTTACTTTTTTACAATAAACCAAACTGATACTACAAGTAAAAAATAATAGATATTTTAGATTTTAACTACAAATAACAATGTTGTTAATTTGATTAATTTTTATAAAATGCAATAGATCAATCAAATTGCCTAGTACGAAATAAAAAAAATTAGAAGAAATTAAAAAAGTAATTGACAATAAACTGAATACAGTAAACTAATTGGAAGTACTTTAAGTTGATTGAAAACATTTGTTAATGTATTTCTTGACTTACGTTTAGTATTATATTATGATTTTATAAAATTCACTAAAATTAAATAAATTTGAAGTTTACCTAGCCTTAAAATTAGTATTTTAGGTTTTAGTAATAGTATTTTATTAAGAAACAACTGTTTTTTAAATTTTTTTTTTTTATAATATACAAAGTCTGAATTTAATATACTGAATCAATGTTCAAACAGATAAATATGTCAATGTTTACTTTTAACATTAATCAACAGTTGAAATGTTAATATCTAGTAAGAAACAAATGTATATAATACAATGCTTATAATACAAATTAAGTGCCAAAATACTCTTTACATAAAATGTAATATAAGCAAAAATTATTGTTTTTGAAGACACTTTTAAAAAGCAACTCGATCGGATCAGTCCAAAGATTAAAATATTAATAAATAGTCCATGAGATAACCAAAGTAAAGTGATGATCAACAAAGGTGAGATGAATATTATTGAGTTACAGATATCGAATAAATTTGGAACAGTGCACAAGCAGTTGGGATTGTCCGGACACCGACGGTCGGGTAGACACTAATCCTCACACGTGTCTAGAAACGTTGAAAAACACAGCCGACGAGATGCGATTGCGAAAACCGGCCACGACAGAGCAGAGAATGACCACCGTCACGCAACGGTGATGGCACCCGAACCGAACGGCGAACAGAGACGAATCATACATATGTACAGATTATATGCTGACTAACCGTGGGCGAAGGTATGCGGAATGCGTCCGTGTGTGTTCTGCGGCTCTTTACGCCGCGCGGCACGTCGTGGACACCGATGGCCACGGGCGACGGACAGCGTCTGGCGGCGGACGGGCAGAGCGGCTAGCGGACGGCAAGCAGTGGAAGTGGCGGCGGCACGTCTGGCCGGACAGCAAGCGGACAGCAACAACACGCGTCGTCGTCGCGGGCGCGTTCGCGCATTCCGTCGTCGCTAACAGTTGGCCGCCGATAACGGGACGCGAGACGCGCATAACAACGACACCGCGGTCGCTTCGTTATCGCGCGCGCCGTCCGCGAGCGCAACGACAATGGAGACCCGGGGACTGTTAACGCGTTCGGCCGACCGTTGTACACCTGTGATGGCTGCACGCGATCCCTGCTAGACTGTGGTCAGTTACGCGTCGGCCGATGGAACCGTCGGTTTTCGGCGACAACGGGTGCACGGACGGTGTTCGAGCTGCGCGGTCTCGTATCACGGGGTACGCGTGTCGCGCGTCGTGTTCCGTTCCGCGTAAACGTTGTTTTACATGTTCGACGACGACGAACGTCCACGATCAAAACGAGCGAACGAAAACAACAATAATGATAATAATAATAATAATAATAATAATAATAATAGCAGTAGTGGTGTACGAGCGCACGGTGCGTGCGTGTTTTCTTGTGCGTGCGTGCGCGCGCCCGTGTTGTGTTGGTTGGTTTTTAGTTTTTTTTTTTTTAATTTTTTTTTTTTTTTTTTGGTACTCCAATATTTATATCTACGGCCGGTTATCAGCGAACAGCGACGCGAACCAGTAGTAGTGGTTACTGCACGACGGCGGAGGCGGCGGCGGTGGGAGTTACGGCGTCGACGGACGGGTGACTCGGAGCGCGACACCGACGGCGGAGGGGACGTAATCTGCCGTCGGTACGCGCGTTGCGAAAGTCTGCCGCTCGGTAGCGCTACGCGTAACGACCGCGTTACGTTCCGTCGCAGCGTTTCGCCTTTTCTCGTATGCGGCGGCGGCGGCGGAGTAATATTATTTTACACCGACGGCCGATCCCCTCCCCCCGTCTACGGTCGCGAGGCAGTTGCAGTGTTGCGCGCCACGACTTGAACGATCGGCGCGGCGACCGGAGTGCGATTTTTCTCTCCTCTCCATTCCGACCGCCACCGCGGCGACTACTGTTGTCGCACTCGTATGATATGCGGAATCCTTCGGCTCGGGCTTTTGTCCGTTTTTATTGCTCCGTTTTATCCCGTACCCACCCCTTCACACCTACTCGCTACCGACGCCCCGCGGCAAAAACCTTTCACCGCCGCCGCCGACTCCTCGACCGCCACGGGGTCGCAAGGGATTATTACGACGATATCATTATCAAACGTCTCGGCCCGGGAGGTTTTACGATATTCCGAAGGACGGGTGAACGGAATGGAAAAGAATAATGAAAAAAAAAAAAAAAAAAATTATTTCAATCAAACGGAGCGAATATTCGATACCATTATTATAATCGTCCATGCAAACACGACGAGAATTATTGATATTTAAAACGACGCGATATCGTCCGTTTCCCTCGATTCTTCGCCATCCGTCTCGTCGTGCATGAATATTATAATATTTTTGCTGTGCCGTCTTCCGAAATACCATTGCCCTACACAATGAGTCACGCGTAAATTAAAACAATTAACTGTCAACCGTAGAGTAACTACTCTATGCTTTTAACTTGCAGCTGTTTCACAATCGTGGTTTCTCTTGGAAAACATATATTTCTATTTCTATTATAATACCTTATACTATCGAAGTTGCTAGCAACCAAAAGCTTTTATTGATACGGTTATAGTAATAATGTCTAGAATTTTTAATTCTAATTACATTCTAAAATTATTTTCATTTTTAATGCGAAGGGTGTACAGAGTAGGTACATACTACTTGCATATTCACAAAATATTCTGGGCTATTCTTATAATTTTTATTTTTATTTCATCGGTTGACATTTTAAAAAATTTGGTTTCTGTTTTTGTTTTCGTTATTCGCGCTAAATAAACATTAAGCGTGTGTTATGTCTAAATCTAAAATAACGAAAACTACTTTGCTGTTGCAAACAGCAACAGCTGTAATTATATTTTATTTATAAATATATTTTTACAGTTTTTACTATTAAAATTATTTAATTAGGTAAGTGATCATACGTTCTTAAATTATGACTTATTAATTCAACGATCTAACTTCATGTTGAAAAATCAGCTTGATTCCTCCCCTCTCCTTCTGTAACAAAATTATTTGACCACCACTGCGTATTCGTATAAAGCTAGTACATTAAGGTGGTTCTATACAAAAAAAAAATCTGTTGATCGTTTGATGACGAACCGGCATAATAAAACATCGTAATAGATCCGTATAAAAATACGAATATTGTGTTATAACATATTTTTATTTGACACGTCGATCGATCGATAACAGTTTGTTCGCTGGGCAGACGTGCTATTTATTCGTACGCGACACTCTTTATAACGATGAGGAGGGGTGGCTCGTATATATATACGTCTGTCGACGTTACATCATATCGCGATAAAATACGATATGTGACGGACGAACACCTCCGATGAGTTTCCATTGGTATATATTGTAATTTACACCAATCCGTTGGTATATACTCATATTGTGTGACGTCTCCGGTATAATATTAGTATTTATGATAATCTAGGATTTTGCTGTAGTTCGATGGAAAATACGGACGCAAAGCGAAATAATGATTTACATAAAATATAATATTTCTTACATTACAACAGTGTTGTAGACAGTGCCGCTGCAAGCTTTTGCGAGGCCTTAGGCAAAACCAGTACCATTTCCATACATTTAAATATATTTAACTTGAAAAATTGTGGATCCCTGAATTTTTTTTAAATCCGAGGCCTTAGGCATTTGCCTAAGTAGCCTAGTCGCTAATGACGAGTTCTGACGAGTTCCGATTGTATAGAATACTTTTAAAAAGTATTTGAGAAAAGTATTCAAATACATTTTTTTTTAAGTATTTCAAATAATATTTAAATACTTTTGGTTTTATTTTGTATGTTTGAAATTAACGGAACATAGACACATAGTATATTATAATATTTTTACTAAAGAGTATATTTTAAATACATAAAAAATGTATATTTATTTATATTGTTTATTAAATAATTATGTTTATAAGTATAATATATTTTTTATACAATTACTTCTCAAACTTAAAAAACATTATATTTTCAGTTTTCGTCGGTCATATTCAGTGGCGGATTTTCAACATTTTTTTTTGGTGGGGGGGGGGTTCTGAAAAATAACATTTTTTTCAATAGGCATTATTTATATTAAAAAAAAAACTGTTGACAGTAATTATATTAATGTATTATATTGATGTAAATAAGTAATTAACAGGGCTCGGAAGTTGTAGCACTAAAAATGTTATTTTTTAGCTCTTAAATATGCACTTAAAAACTCAAAAATATGTGTTATAAATAGCACGAAAAATTAAAAAATATGCATTTATGTTAAAAAATTATAAATTTATTAGAAAAAATATGAAATGTCATTTCACAAATATTTTGGCTTAAAGACGTGTGGACTGGTTGAATTATAAACTTAATAAAAATGTTAAATTAATTAAATATATTTGTAAAAGTGTAAAAGTGTACTTATAATTAAACGATTTTATTTAGTCACTAACTATTAGTACATCAAATTGTCGATGAAAAAATAAAATAATAATTGATGAGGTCTATTTATTTCCAAAAATTCAAATATTTTTAAAACTATAACTAATTAAATCATTATTATCAGCAAAATGTGATTTTTTCCTGTATTATCTGAAAATATTCCTAAAAATAGCACTATAAACCCTAAATTAGCAAAGTAACAATAAAACCAGTAAAATAAAAAAATAAAAAAAATTAAATTTTGTGTATGATATCCAAGTAGTTTGAAACATATTTGCATCTTACTTTGGATATTCTAGGGTTAATCAAGAAAAATATGCATTTGTTAGAACTTCCAAGCCCTGGTAATTAATATAAATTAAATTTTATTTATGATATTCTAATGACGAGTGTTTATTAAATGTTTCAAACGCATGTCTTCAGTTATCAAATTTTTTTAACACGAGACTACCTAATACTTAAGAGTTGACTCCACCTTGAGATTTCGAAAACGCTATACAAAATTTGCAAAATGAATCATCTTGTATTGCTGAATATGACAACCACGAAAATCACATTAATCATGCATACTGAAATTTAAGATTTTTCACTTTTTTATCTTTTCCATAAGAAATAGATTTTATTGGAAATTTATAATTTATTTCCGGAGCCCAAATTTTATTTAATACGTTATTAATTTGATTTTGTGAAAGAATTTTGTTACAAAATAAACTAATATCATATTTGCTATGAGTTAAAGACGAATACGGTTTTGTAAAATCTAGTTAAACTTTTTTTTGGACTACTAATATCACTGTGCGAGGAGTTATTATTGTAAAAAACTGGTCTCTTAGTTGATATACATTCTTCTAACATATTATTTTGAATAATATTAGGTAAATCAGCTGTTACAGTAGGAATTGAAAAAAAAAATTGTATTTATGACTGTTTTTTAGAAGAAATTTTATATAAAAAAAAAAAATAACTTACGAAGTGCAAAAATTTAAAAGGATCTTCTACTTTATTTTCAACAGTTTATACCTTAAATGGTTTATTTAAGGTAAATTTAAATAAAATAAATTAAATTAAAATAAATTTTTTTTTTGCAAAACTTCTCCTTAACCATATCGAGACATGTCGGATTAAAGTAGCCAACTGTTTTAGCGTAATTTGTAACTTATATTATCAACGAATATGTAGAACTTATGTTACAAAAATAATTAATAGTTATTGAATATATATTTTAAGATAAAAGAAAAAACCATGTTTTCACAAGATTGAGTCTCGTTAAACACTAAATTATTATATAATTATATTTGTGGTGGAAATGCACAAGAACAAACAATTTTAGGTCGCCGTCTATAAGTATTCTATCGATCGTCGGAGTATGGAGGAGGCTACAATAATATTATTTCAGCCAAATTTTAAATACAAATACAATCTTCGAAAAATTATGAAAAGTATTCAACACAAAAATAATTATTTATAATACCATAAAAAATAGTTCGTGCTGGTAGTATTAAATACGTAATGAATATTTTAAAAAGTATTTGAATACTTTTACTAAAATAATTTCATAAATTACTTTATAATCATGCATCAAAAAGTTTAATCGTTGTACTTAATAATCAATGACGTATATTATCATGTATATGCATCATGGTTATCGTTTCACCGTATCTCGTAATAACACAGATTTGAGATTAAGTGAAATTGACTGTAATGTTTCATTTAATCGGTGCTAATAACATCGCTTGGAATATACATTATATTATATATAATATATATATTTAATATTATACAGCGATCAGTGACGAGTAAATGTTAAATTTGGACGGTATATAAAATTTATCAAGCTTATTGTTTGTATAGTTAATGAACAACTATAATTTATAAAAACACTTAAATTTTTATATCTTTTAAACTATGTAAGTCTATGTTAAATTTATACGGTCGATTTAATTTAATATATTATTTTTAATTACATTTAAAAAGTTAATTAACATGTATGTACCATGTTTGGCGTAAACGTAACTACAATTGGAATATTATTTAGTATTATGTGCAAAATTTTTTTGATAAACTGATTTAATAATTCGCAAACTGTGTTAAAATGCGAATTGGCAAACAGTGAAAAAAAAAGAAACGCTATAAAACTAAACTGTTTTGGCTATAGCGCATTAGTAGGTAAGTAAATTTTCAAAACAGACTGTATCATAATTTATTTTATTACGGATACTTAAACATTTTTGCACAAAAACAAGAGTGAAAAACTTATCATAATATATATTATTACTAAATGTCAAAAATAATGCGAAAAAAAAATTCATTAGAATTTGATTAAAAAACAATACTATGTCCTGTTTTGTATCATTGTATCAATTGATTATTTATTCAGTTTCATATTTGGGAATTTAGCAATTATCTCAATGTGTAGTTCAAGTTAAATTTAATTATTTATAAAATTTAAAATTAATACCATCATTATTTACGACTTTGTAAATAATTTATTTGAAAAAAAGGGCAAATTATTGAATTCCAAAATTAAAAAATTATAATTTAAATTTAATTACTTACCTTAATAGACATTTTTTGTGTATTGATGAGACATATAAAGACGAATTTAACTTAAATGAATTGCTACAATTATTACCAATCGTTTGTAAATATAATATATTCCAAAAAAAATTCCACACTATTTATACATTTTAAAACAAAAGTTTCTAGATTTGATCTTGCGAAAGTGTAAGAACTGTTCAGTATATTATGTCTGTAAATGTTTATTAACACTAAGGCTGCACTTTGAATTTTGATCAATACTGGATTATCTCAATCAAATTTTTAACCTTTGCCATAAAAATGTGGATTTAATATAATTAAAAATGTGTACAATATATAAATAATTATCAAGAATTAACCGTGTAAACTCTAGGTATAAATATTAAATTATTAAATCACAATTAATGATTAAAATTCGTACTCGTTTATTTATAATTAAAAAGCATTCGGGCAGATTGATTGTTAGTAATAAATGCTGGTAATTAAAAATAAAAAATACGCCATTATGATAAAATAAAAAATTGTTAACATAGAAAAATGTGTGGAATGAAAATGCTCTTGCTTGTATTCGTAAACAAGTCACAATGAGCATTACAGAAACCTGTGAGATGCAAAATCGTTTATTTTTATTTTTTGCTGTATTATATTTAAATTGACCAAATGCTTAGAAACATTTTCTACTTGGGTATTTGAAATAATTAAAATGAAGTGGATCATTTTAGTATTTGTTTTTGCTTGTAAATAGAAATTAGGTTAATTAAAATTGTTCACTTGTTGATTTTCAAATAAGTAAATATACGATATTATTTTGGAATTTTCTTTTCTCATAAATGTAAATTATTGTAGTATAATGAACCTGCAATAAACAATAATTAAATGTTAACTAAATTTCTTGTTATAAAATTCGTAATGAACTAACAAAAATGAATAAATAAATGAACGGTTATACATTTTTATTTGTCAGTGTTTGATAATATAAATTTTTTTAAATGTATATCCTTTGTGTTGAAAAATAAATCTCGTTTCTTATGTCGGTACATAAATAAATGTTTAACAGGATATATAATTCAATGTTAAAATGCTTCAATAATCCCTTACTTTCTGAACGTCACCCAACCATGAAATATAAATATTTTGTGATATAATATATTTAGTATTAACAAGTACAAAAAATAAAAAATAAAAAAGTGCAAATGTCGAATGTCTTATGGCGATTTACAAAATGGGTTAATATAACAAATATAACAAATAATTACTTTAACAGTAAAAATCAATAATTGATTCATAAAAATCTAGAAGAAGAAATGCAGCGGCAAATAAAAAAAAATACTCAATATCAACATTTATAAATCGTCGTTTATTTTTTATACTTCGAAATTTTGTAAAAGTGAAGAGTTTAAAAAAAAAAAAAATTAATTTAAATTAATTTAATAGATACCGGATTAATAGATTTTTAAATTTAGCATATACATTTACAGCTTTTTCTAGATTGATATTATTAACTTCTAATTTTTCAACATTAAGTACTATTTAGCTTTTCATCAATCATGGTAAATCGTATATAACATAACTCTTTTGAGCTTCAAAAAACACTTTTCATTTGATAGCGTTGTAATTGGTAAAGTTCTTATCAATAAAATAATTTTTAAAGTTTCAATAAAAGCGATAGGAAAATCTTTCAGGCATAGTGCTATGGTGTCCAAATCAACATAATATATATCATATAAATGTTAAAAAATATTTAAAATTTATACAAATGTAATTTATTTCAATAACTGTACATTATTTCAGCAAGGCAGAGACCGATTGGAACTATTTTAAAAGTAAGGGGTACAACAGCATTTTACAAAAAAAAAAAAAAATTGGTAAGTAGTCAAAATATGCAAAATAATACACATCATAGTATACAAAATGAAATATTTAGTATTACAAATTGAATGGTTATCGAATCAATTTTAAATAGGAACATAAATATAAATACTTTTCAGTTTTAATTGATGAAACCAAAGAAAACAGTATAACTGAAAAATTATCAATTTCACATTTCTAAAAACTTAGATTATTTTTATAAATATTGTTGACAAGTTTTTTGCTGCTCATCACAATAGAAAAATAATTTTTACCCAAAAATATTTTTATATTTAAAACTTACTTTGAATTGTATTTTTTATTTTTAAATATTGCTATTAAAATTTTCTTTTAAATGTACGAGGAAATTTACTTTTACAGTATTAACAGTATTCATCAATACATAATCATATATTTTTTTTTTTATTGACAAAAGTATAATTGTTGAGCTTAATACTTCAATAAATTAACTTTCTCTTTATGGTACTCGCAGGCAGAAAATACTTGTGACATGCCTCTTGTATGATCTGCTCTTATATGATTAATTGTTGAGTTGTAGTTCAAATCGATATTTTTCATTTAATAATTATAATATTTTTATACATTACTTGAACACTATTACAAGCAGTTATAGTAAACTTGTATGTATAACTTTTCTAAGATATTTCTACTCTCATTACTAATAATAATCGTAATAATTGTTATATTTCTCACACAAGCACGCTGCGTATGCCATGAATAAGTACAAAACAATACAATACGGAGGTACATATTATCCCTTATTAAACGACTGTTTCCGATCTTCTTGAATTTCACTTATGTTCATATAATTGCCTATATTTTAGGTGTTTTTAAAGTTTGTAGACGATCGGTATTTACAAATGGCTTTCTATTAACAATTTTGTTTAAAATAACTAAAATGAATATAATGTTTTCTCATCTTTACTTGAGTCTAATAATAATCCCGAAATTACATTCAAGTTAATAAATTATTATAAAACTTACTCGAATTAATTTTTTTCATTTGATTTGGATTTACAGTTATTTTTTAAGCTTAGACAGTGAGTTACAAAACTAAAAGCTATCAAACGAAGTATATACTCGTAATTAGATCAGTTATTTGTATGAATGATATTAAATTTCAAAGCTAAAATATTAACAAGTCAATTTATAAAACTATTATTAAAATATAATCTTGATTAGATTTTAAATAAATCGCTAAAACAAGGCAAATAAATATTATCAAAAATGTGTGTAGGATATTTTTAATAATTTTCCATCTATATATATATACATTTTTTTATATATAAAATGTATATTATATATAAATGTATATATTGTATAAATAATATTTATTGAAGATTAATACATATTTCTTGTTTCATAAATTTAATTAATTTCGTGTGCAGTGTAGCATTAAGCTGAATTCCAAACAGTTTTCTTTAGCATTTCTTTCTTGTTAAGAAATCGATATCGCCCACTGACTGTAGACATAAGTACTTAAGTTTTCTTCTTCTTAATACCTTGTTCTTATTATAGCATGTTGTTACTGTAATCAGTGGCGTAACTAGGGTTGTGACCCCCTCCCCCGGAAATTTTTCTGAGGTTTTTACGTAGGAAAAAAAATGGTGTATCTTGAAGATTGATTTTGCTGATTGATATGAAATATGAATATTATTCGTATTATAATTGATAACAATAATAAAATGACAATATGGAACGTTTTGTAACGTTCCGATCAATTTTAAAACATCAGTAATCTAGCTACTACGATTTTTCGATAGTCGATTGTATAATACTTTTTTTTTGTGGTATCACAATATGAAATAGTAGTTAAATAATTTAATTTGTAATTTAAATATTTTACTCATAAACCCAACTTAATCTTACTTCCTTATCCCTACCAAATACCTGCAGAAAATGCTCATTTTTTCCAAATTCATAATTTTGCTTATAAATTATACAATCCAACGTTTTCAATAAATTCAAATAAGTATAAAAACAACCAAACCCACATGTAATCAGTATAAGCACTAATAACTTTACATATTATATGAATTAGAATAGTTAAAAACAAAATATCAAATTATAGTAAAAAAATTTATTTTAAAAATAAAACCACTTTTTTACATTTGAGTTTATAGTCACTTTATTGTTATAAGTATGTTTTTTTCTAAATAATTGATCATTAACGATGTTTATCCTATACCTATACACATTAAATTACACAATGCACATCAATATAATTGTTCACAATAACTTTATTCATAAATAAATATATAATTACTGTATTTACAGTGTTCCAGAGAAACCTCATACTATTATTACAATAATAATTGCTTTGAAACAAATACCCAGCCTTATAAATCGAATGCGTTCATACCACAACCAGTTATAGATTCAATACTATTTAATTATTATTTGGAAATATGTCTTAAAATAATAATTGAGAATATTTGATGTGAAACGTGTAAAATATTGCATCCTATTTTAATAGTACCTATCTTAACAAATAATGCTTTATTTCAGGAACATAAACAAAAATTGCATTACTGTCTACCGATTAAAAAAATAATAATATTATAATAAATTTAATGTATAAATAAATAATAATAATAAAAAAATGATATGATAATTGTAAAAATAAGTTAGAAATAATTGGGTTTCTCTGAAACATGCCACCGTATTTACGCATGTACTTATTATTATCAATATTAATATTACAATGAGCACTGGCTAAAATGTGCGACGTATTATAATTTATTAAGAAATTATTACATCTATTTTTAATACTTAGTTAATAATTATAAACGAATACAATATATTTTCTTTTAAAATTAAGTTATATCACAATACATAAATTAACTTAACCGAAGTATTAACAATTAATTACAACAAGACTAATATATTAAATAATTTAAAAAAATTATTCCTGTTTATTTAGTATAAATAATTAAAAAATAACACCTTCAAATATTTGAGCTAAGACTCCATAATAAGAGACATATTTTGTATGTATATATACTCATATTCGTATATATACTTTTAAAAGAAAATTAAAAACTATTACGTTTCGGTTTTCAAAATGATATATCAGTTAAGTGTTAATGGTAAATTGTACTTGCGGTAGCATTCAACAATAAATATATGTATACACAATTAATCAATTAGGCATAAAATGTATAACTGTTAAATATTTGCGAATAGAACATAATGGAAATAGAGCAGTGCTATATCACAGGATAATCATATCATAAGATAAATCTTGAACAATGATTGCTCCGTAGCGAGAAGATATTTTGGAGCTCGTCACGCCACTAAGCAAATATATTATGCATAAATGTGATTTTATTAAAAAAAAAAAAAAAATGTAATCAACTAAAAATGTGTCCAAAAAACATGTATACCTCGTTTGCTTAAAATTGAAAACTGACTGTTATACATGATTTAAGTAGATAATTATAAATTTAACATACCATTTGGTATTTGACCATTGGTCAAATGATAACAGAATCATTATTTTGTCATTGTAAAAGCGCAAAAACTTGTTAGAGGACTGCAATAATAATTTAAGATCTCGTAATGTTTACGATTAAAATAAAATGATATTATGTTCAACTTAAGCTATGCCTAATACGTGTAGGATTACTATTAAACAAAATTTTTGCTAATTATACGCTATTTTGAATCGGAGTTTATTTTGTTCGAAGTAGATTCAAAACTAACACTAATGATATTTTTTTAACACTAGAAACGAAAAAAATTATATGAAATTTGAAATATTTTTATGTGTTTGAAATAAAAAGAACGTTGTATATGTCGTAACAATATTGTGTCCTTCGTAACATAATCAATTCGTGAAGGTCTCTGCAAAGTATTACGCTGATGGACAATTCAATAGATTAAAGACGAACGTACTTCTACGTGTTTAATAATGTGTAATACGTACATACATATCGAGTCAAGACCGGGCACACAATATGCGGCGTATGTCAATCAATATAATAATATATCTAAAAAGAACTTCTATTAAATTGCGTCCGTTAACGTAATAGTCTGCAGTGATACGTATATGTTATATATTACATGGAGACTGCAGTATTCACCGTAAATAAAACATCTCTTAATAGCAATAAGCGTACGAACAAGTGAGAGACTATTATTCAAACTGTATCGATAACACTTGGACCGACCAACTCGCACGACGTCCTTTTGTTGCAAGTCGTGCGAAAAAAAAATCATATGAGTACTGTATATAAGCATTAGGAACAAACGAAATTGTCTAAAATTTGAGGCCGCGTACCCGGTCGACTCGATAGTTTTAGATGGGAAATGTTGATTGTTGTTTTTTCTGTCCGTTAAAATTGCAATATTTGATTGATCCAGTCTTTGAACTTTGAAATTCTCGTGTACACGCCGGGTTGGTTTGGTTCGGCGCAACCGATTCCCCACGATATGATACCGGCCAGTATCCATCTCTTATCGGGTCTTTGAATTACCATCGGGCCACCGGAATCACCCTAAGTGCATAGCATTTTTCAATTTACCATCCAACTGCTCGCAATAAAATAATAACACAAAAACAATAATAATCGATCGCTGTACTCACTTCACACGAATCGAAACCTCCTTTTTTCCAACCCGCGCAAATAAATATGTCTGGTATGTGTTCGATGTATCCTGCTGCGCGGTACATGGTTTCGCAAACCGAGTTGTTAATCACAGGAACTGTCACTTCTTGTAGAACACTGGGTAAAGGTCCGTCTATATAGAGAACAATGATAATTTTTTTTTTTTTTTAATTAGGTATATAATATCACAATGATACGTATGATACGTTATAAGATTAATTCTTTGGTTCAAATAGTTTTAAAAACGTTTTTATGAAATACGTCTAAGTACGTTGATTGTTTAAATTAATTTAAATAAAACCCGATCAATGATAAATATTTACTCTACATCATTGATCAATATTTGATTAACAATCATTTTTTGCCTTGTCGGGTTAATTCAGGCCAAGAAATCTAATACTAATAATTAAAATCAATTATATACGTTTTCTCGGTGATAGTCAAAATTATTTCTTAACTGCATTATAAATCACAAATTGTTCGATTTAATAAACATCCATAATAAATTAATCGTATTAATTATCGTTTAAATATTTTTTTTCTTTTAACACTGGAATACGTTTTACTATTTGGATTTAAAATTTGCGGAAAAATTATAATTTTTGTGTAGTGGAAGTAACAAAATATTTTATGCTGTTATAAATTTATAATTTATTGATTTTCTAGCGGTTTTTTGAAAATATTACCTTCGTATAATCTTCCCCATCCTGTGACATAAGCAGAAGACCCTACATGGTTTGAATCATCGTCTGGGACGCAAACAGGTATGATATTGGGCTGGAACTTGACTGGTTCGTAAAATCGCAAAAGTGCTAAGTCATATTCAAAAGTTCTCGGATCGAACTGCGGATGCGAGGCGACGATTTGTATTCTCCGTTCTTCATAGCCGTAAGGTTCTTCTTCTACAGACAAGTCGTGTTCACCAAGCCTAAGTAGTAAGTCACTCGGAGGGACGCTAAGCAATCATAAAGACAATTTGGTAAGTACACATTTTATTGTGGAAACATGTTATTATGTATTTTATATGGCAATATGTATTTACTTTTCAACACAATGTGCAGCAGTTACCGCCCAATTTTCATTGAATAACGCTGCTCCACATTTGTGTAAGTATGTAGACGTTCTCCATTGTCTTAACGAAATCTTTTATTTTTTTAAAAAAAAATTATTATTAATTAAAAAGTAATTATTTTTATTTCTCACGTGCGAATCAATTTACCTGCCACGGCCACTTGCCGAATGAAACTTTTTCACCTCCCACAATTCTAGCTGTAGGGAACAGTCGTCTACCGCAAACTTGATTTTAACGAAAACATGAGATTAGTTAGTACATTTCATATTAATACGCATCGAAATTAATTACCGTCTTTATAGTTGGACATGTTCAGTGGAGCGTTTGCGGCTTCAACAGAATCTGTTACTGTTGTCGGCGGAGGAGTTGTAGTAGTAGTGGTCGTTGTTGTTGTTGTTGGTGTTGTTGATGTTGAAGTTGGCATTAGCATAGATAGTGTACTCGAAGAATAGTGTACGCTATTGGTGCTTGTATCAACGTTATTTGTGGCCATAGCGATGTCGTTGTCGGATATGCTCTGGACAGTGCTCGGCTTTGATATCAATGTTGAGGAGTACGGATAAGTGGTACTTTCTTTGTACGGTGTTCCTGAAGCGTTCGGCTCATGCGTTTCAACCGCAGGAAGTTTGACCCAGGAAGGAAGCGTTGAACCGTCGACGCCTGACGATGGCTTGTACGTCACTGAAAGAGCGATTACATTTATGGAAACGTTTTATTTTTTTTTACATTTATTTTTTAATCTTCTAACAAATTACATAAAATTTGATAACTCACGGTTCGGTGGTTTCGTGCTCTCGGACGGTACCACGGGAACTTTGTCGAGAGTTGTCCAAGTGACCAACGTGGGCGAGGTAGACGTCACGGCGGTGGTACTGCCGTAATGCGGTGACGTGTAACCGCTGATCGTTGGGCTGTTCATCGCGGCGGTTGTCGCGGAAAAGTTGGCAATTATTTGGGTGACGTTCTCCACGGTCGAACGGGTCGCGTAGGAAGAGCCCGTAACGAACTCGGTAGCGGCGGTGGACGAATGTTCCGCGGGCTTGGCGGAGGAAGACGGTTTCGGTTTTACCGTTGGCTTAGCTGTGGTGTGCGGTTTGACTTTCTGCGGAGACGACGCGGACGTCTGCGACGGCGACGGGGACGACGACACCGGTGTAGTCGATTTGTACGTAGTGCTCGACGGCTTGATCGCAGGCCTAGACGTGGACAGCGCGGCGTTGGTCGTGGAGTTGGATGGACGCGGCGTGGTGTAAGAGCTCGTGGATGCGGCGGGTCTGGTGGTCTCGTGGCCGGGCGAGTACACGACGGTGTTGGACGCGGTCGAGCTGGGCACGCTGAACTGGACGGTCGGCCTCGCGGTCTGAGGCTTGGGCTTCTGGACGGTGGACAACACCGGGTCCTTGACCGGCGGCTTGTACGAGCTGGGCTTCACCGCGGGCTTGGCCGTGGAAAACGTGGTCGAGGGTATGGGCTTGGTCGAATGTGATATCGTGGTCGTGTACGACGACGACACCGAACCCGGTGTGCTGCTGCTCGCGAACGTGACCGTGGGCCTGGCCGTGCCCGTGGTAACCGTCGACGGCGCGTGCTCGGTGTACTGGTTTCTGGACGTGGACGTGGACGTGGTAGACGACGTGGACGACGACGAAACGGCGAATTGGGCGGTGGGCTTGTAAGAAGACATAAACGTGGTGGTCGGCGAGCTATGAGCGCCGTATCTGTCGGTGGTGGTCGAGTGCTGCGCGCCGATTTTGATGTTGGACGACGCCGTCGCCGGCGGACCGACCACGTCGTTGTCCATGTTGTTCAGGTAATTGTCCGGTTCGTTGACCTCGACGTCGGCGTTCGATTGGGTCTTGCAGCAGCTCCCGAAGTAGAACCGATCGATGCAAGTGCCCAGGTGCGTGCCGTTCACTTTGGCGCACGAGTACGCGAACATGCAAACGCCCGTCTCGCCGGTCCTCCGGCTCACGCACGGCAGCTGCCTGATGTTCCGTCCGAAATCTGCGGAGCAACACCGTTAATCGTGAGAAGAACATTATTGGCGCGTCCGACGCACAACACCTGTTGTTTGTCTAACGGGCAAGCGGCGAACGAGAGCGGTTTGTCTACGGATGTTCCTGATTGTCGTTCATGTCAACCGGATCCGTCATATCATTACGATATTTACGCGCTTTACAATGACAGTGGCGTATCTATGTGCAGGCACCGTAAGCACGTGCAGGCAAACTTCAAGAATGCATTTTGTTATTGATCATACGTATAAAAATGGTTCGGATCTTAGGAAATCATGTTTTAGCGTTTAAACGAAATTTGTTTTGCATATTTACCCAATTCATACATATATATTTGATCGTAAGCAATTAAACGACGATTCCGGTATACTCTGTTTTAATTATTTAGAGCGGCGATTTTCCACAGGGTTACGCGCGGTAAACATGTGAATAAGCTCCAGATAACGGACGCGGTGTCCTAGAGAATTAACGCTGGTTACACTGTTTAAATATGTACGAATCTGGAGGCCAATCTTCAGTATCGGCCTCCAGTACGCTGCTGGAATTCTATATTACATAGGATTACTGAATTATAAATTATAAGGTCTGAGGAATGTGTGTGATTCGCGTGCGAATGCGTTCTGCATTAGCCCTCGAAAACATTTTTACAACCATTAAAAATTATGAAACTATAATAAATTGTTCTGATAAAAATACTAAATATGAGGTACGAGAAACGGCGAAGTTTGTAATAAATTATCAATGTTAAATTATTAATAGAAATCTGTTGATTGTGTGAATAGAACGCATCGTCCAGGGGCGTCATTTCAACTTTTGAAAGGGGAAGGCAACTGATTAAATTTGCCGACTTCATAATATTTAAAAAATTATGGTTACCTATATATTTAAATATTTAATATTTATGGACGATACAACAGGGGCGTATTTAGATTTACTTCTTGGAGGAGCAACTCAAATTTTTTCTTTAATTTAGGCTCGAAATTTACAAATATAATTTTTGGTAATATTTAAATCAAGTGAGTCCTTAATATTTATGGTTTTTATTTTTTTTTTTAATCTAATGTCGGATCCTTTTAGAATCGAATGTTGTGTAATTATTTTTAACACCTGTCTGTTTTTTGAAAGTTACGCTTGTATTTTAATTGATTTTTCACTAAATATGGACCCGACAAAAAGCCCAATTCAGTATTCACAGCCACGCGTAATTTGATTTCGTTATAAAATGATCCACATTAAAAAAATTTGAATTGTGTATCTCACATATAATAAATTCTTTAAATATGGATTGAGGGGGATTGCCCCTTCACCCCCCCCCTAAAATACGCCCATGCGATATATTATCAATAAAATATTTTTTCGAAACAAAACATATAAGGATTACTAATGAATAATGATGTCATAATGAAAAACAAAGAACATGAAATGTTTCAATTTACCCAATTAAATAATAACATTAAAGATAGGTAGTAAAACATTAATTAATTTACTTGTCCTATAGGTTATAAGTTACCTATCAATAGGTTTAATTGAATAATAATATAAATCTAATCAAATAAATACTTACAATTTTATATTTGTATATTTAATACTTCGCAGAACTTATTTATAAAAACACAAAATCGTGTTTCAAATATAATCTACCGTAGTTTGGGGTGAATAGGAATGATTTTCACGGTTTTTTATAGATTATGAGCTAAATTTTTATGGTATCGATATCACGAAAACGGTTTTATAAATATCACATATTTAGAAATATATACCGAAAATTAAGTTAATAAGGTTCGCGTAATAACGATTGTCATAAACTGGGAAGGAGCCAGTGTTTCCAAACTTTTAATAAACCGTGAACGTGTATTTAAAAGAGAATATTATCTGATTTCTGAGTACAAAATAGTAAATTAAATTTTACTATTTACCGATTTTAGCATTTGATCATTAGACAAAGAATTTCCCACTTTTTTAAATTTTCTTAGAATGGGGTATTTGCCATAGTCTGCCCCCCTTCAAATGACGCCCCTGGCGTCTTTTAAGGAAAATAATCACCATTACATTTTTCCAGAGAATAATTGGGTGTCAAATTAAATGCATATACTTTTTAATTAAATTATTAAAAAATCTGTAAGTTATACGAATCGTTTTAACTGTTTCGATAAAAACACACATTTATATTTAATCTCGTCCGTGCGGTACCGCTTAATACGAGATTATGGATTATAGTCAACTTTGTTTTGATCCTAACGTTTAAAACAATTATATTATTCTTTATAAATTTATTTTACTTGTTTGTAACGAACCTATATAATACACATGCTCGATTTATATAGGATCAAAACAAGTTTAATTTTTTTTTCTTGAATTAGTTTTTTTTATATGTATCTCAATGGTTGTATAATGTATCATATTACTCCATTGTGATATATTTTTTTTATTTATATATATTTTTTTGATTGTATAGAAATATAAACGTCGTCAACGTACCAAATAAAAGTAAGCGAAAAAAAACAGACAGTGTATATAGTTATAAATATCGAGTGTGCAATAATGTTATTAAATACCAATTTCGATTGCAATGGCGTATGGTAAAATTAAGCTTTTAAAAACGAACGTACGATATAGGAAAAAATAATTCGTCGGGTTCGATCAATGTGTGATTTAACCGAGATGAAATTAAAACTACGCCGATTAATATTTAATCACGTTATATCGGTCACTGAATGTAATAGACGGAACGTTTTGCTATTTATTTATCGTATGGCATATTCAGACACAGTAACGTACTATAATATACAAACATTGTTGATGGTACGTAAGGAAGTAGACAATTTTCGGTTCGCGAGGCATAAAACGGGAAGGAAAAATAAAAGCAATAACGAATTTTCGGGTTTCCGACCGCGGGAAGAATGCGGTTCCCGTGCCTTAAATTAGGCCAGTGTTGGATGCGCGCGCGTTATTACAACATTGTGTTTTAGTGTTTTATGATAAATATCCGAAAAACACACATAATAGTGTAGTAATATGGGCGATGCGCATAGGCATCCTGACTACTGCACAACGTGTTGGAGTAGACAATGGGCTACAGTTGTGTCTGGCTAGTTTGTAGGTCAGTAGATTGAGAGTGTAATATATACATAATGTGCGCGCAGCTCAAGCGTTGGCGCACGCGTGTGTGTTTATGTGTACGTACGTGTATGTGTGTGTGTGCGCTCGCGCGCGTGCGTGCGTGTGTGTGTGCGTGTCTGTACGTCTGTGTGTATGTTTTGATTAACAGTTATCTTGTCTTGTATTGTGCCCACAAAAAAAAAAAAAAAAACAAACCCGTACCTATAAAGGTAGTGGAAAAACAAGTTTTTTAATGTATGCGCCAATGTTCAGCTTGCATTGTCCGCATAGTTGTGTATCAAACGTGATTTTACTTTGCTTCCGAGAGAAATAAAAATGCAAGACGATTGACGTTCTACTTAAGAGTTCGATCGCTGTAAATTATAATATTAGGTCCGCGGATACACGTATTATCGTTGCGCATTATAGACGCGGCGCGTGTCACAATGTTTAAACGAACTGCGTGTCGACACTGTATTGGATTGGCCTCGCCGGTCGCTATTGGGTTTTCGGTTTTCGAAAATTCCGAAAATCGTTCTTTAATATTGTTCTCCTACAATCCGATTTTTCTAGCGCGGGACCGTCGACGTCGAACGCGCGTCACCGCAGAGCACGCGGTATTACCGGCACTCGGTGGTTGTTACTTCCGTAGGCACGCCATCTGAACACGAGTTTTAATGAACTGTTCGCGCATAATGTCGATCAGGTCACACAGATAACGCACTCTTCAGACATGATCAAACGATGTATTGATGTATAAATTAAACAACTATGATTTGCTAAAATTAACAATCGAAACGTCCGCCGAGATTTTGATAGATAAACCAGGCGTATACGATTTCGTCGACGAAAATTACGAAGAATTTATCATAGACGCGCGAGTGCACATATGGTAGTACCGACCTAATGACTCATTCCTAACTGTTAACACCGTTTATTCATTCCTTCCTAGGACTATTATTCACTCTATTATTACATACGATGTATACCTACGATGGGTATGAGTTGTTACTAAAGAAAGTGTCATCAGCCATGATGATGACACTTTCTTAAAAACTCGTTACATTACATGTTGTATACATATTGTATTTAAGTACCTTTAAAACATTTTTATCCTTCATATGTTAAATGAAATCTAAATGATTCTGCCTAGGTAAGGTGTTCCAATCAAAAATGATAATTGTTAAATAGCGTTCAACAAAAAGTCAAGTTACAAATGATAATAATACATTATTTTGATTCGACTAAGGTTGCTCGGTCAACATTATTAAAACGCCGAGTGTTTGTTTTTAAGAATTGCAAGGCTGGGCATTAACGAGTTAAAAGTTAAAATTAAGTTAAAACGTGAGTTAATTTTAATTAAGTTAATTAACTCGTTACTTTTTTTACAAATTAACTTTTAACTTGTTAAGTTACTTTTTTTTTTAAGATTAACGTGTTAACTTTAAGTTAATTTTATTTAAAAGTATCTAAATTAAATTAATTTTAGTACAAAGAATAATGCAAATTATTAAATGAGGTTTTTAGTAAATTTAAAATTTACTATTTTGATATGAATTTCCTGTAAACGAAAATAATATGAAAAATAACTTTAATAGTCATTATATGGGATATATTTTAATATTATATTTTTATAACATTGTTATTGTATAAACACTATAAACCCATGAAAATCCTAAGATATTCTGTGAAAATAGTAAATACCATGAGAGCGAGTGTCAATGGGGCATTAATCACAAAACAACTGTGTTATAATTTCCAATTTAATTTCATTATTCAACTAGCATGTGGTCTGTTCACATCTCGTTAAAATTTATAATATATATTGTTATTAGTTTATTACTTTATTAGCTTATTATATTTCTGTGAAAGTTAACTATTTCTTTATTAATTAATTAGTTATTAATAGTTATTAATTAGCTAGTTAATACTTTTATGTAGCATTTTAAATTTCCCCAGTAATTTTCTTGAGCATAAAAATACTAATATTATATGTGCAATTTTTTATTTTTACAAATTAGAAAATTTTAACTTTAAACTAAGTTAAGTTACTTTTTTCAAAATTAACTTTTAACTTAACGAGCTAATGAAAAAAAGTATAAGTAACTTTTAATTCAACTTAACTTTATTATTTTAAAATAACTTAACGAGTTAAAAAAAATTGTTGAATTGCCTAGCCTTGGAGAATTGTACCTCTGTTTTCGTAATTTTTTTCGACAAAACTAAAAGTAACTAAAAAAAAACAATTCTTACTCTTTTTTAGTATAATTCAATTTATATTACACATAGTCATATGGATCCCATACAATTTATATCATAATTTAATATTTTCCTATTTATATATTTAGAAATTGTATACAATTTATTTTATCACAATTTACTAACTGTTAAAATAATAGATTATAAAACTTTTCATCAAAGTATAAACTAACCTATTTTTAAAATAAATTATTTTATAATTTTTATGATTTAAAAATAATCCAATCATCTACAACATAATTGTGTCAGACACCTTGCATAGGCATGGTAGAAGTGTAATTTACATGCGTGATTTAAATATAAATTCAAAATTGTGTCTAAAATAATTTTTATTTAGAAATTAGAATTGAATATGAAGTTATGATATTATTCTTATTACTATTATTCTAATCTTTATATCATTGTAAACGGGATGATAAAATAGACAGTGTACAAGAGGATAAAACGGTGAATACACGACTTTTAAAACCATGTTGTAATATATTCATTAAAAATTGACAGACAAGTGACCATTGTACTGATATTAGTTAATAAATTTGTTAAGCCTAAGAGTAAATTAAATGTTACTAATTTATTAAACTTTCATATAGTAGATGCTATTAATTATAATTTTTAAATGAACACGTTTTACTTTGAATTAAACGACGAAGTAAAAATGATGTACAGTTAACTATGATAAAAATATTTCCATAATATACTAACAACATAGTTTATTAACAAAATTTTTATACTACTATAGTTATTATGAATTAACTATGAACTAAAAGAGATAGTTTCAGATTGAATAAGTATGGATTTTATTTAAAAAAATATAAATTTTTTTATAGCAAAGTTTTATACTTAGTCATTTTTGAAACTGTTGTTTTTAACTCAACTTAAAAGTTAAATGTATTAACAATATATTATTATTTAAAATATTTATTTATAAAAGACCCTCAACAAAAATGTTAAACATGATTAGAGATCAAATTATAATCTTTGAGAATTAATTCATAAATTGTATTAATACCTTCTTAAAATCTCAAATTTTTAATGTAATCATAATTGGTTATATAATATACTCGTACGTAAAGTTTTAATACAGTTTTAACATAGTAAATTCCTTTTAATAATGGTTAACGTTTAACAAAAAAGTAGTTTGTAAAAATACATTTAAAAGAATACAAATTTATTTCAAATTTCCATAGACTAAAATTATGCACACGCATATTGTTTTTACAGATACTAGCTATGTGTTATACCTTATTAACGGTTTAAAATAGTATGAGGTATAAGAATAAGAAATGTAATTATAACATTATTCATAGTATATTTTGACCAAGGTGAACGACCTAGTGTTAGATGATCAAATGCGTTAAGAAGAAAAAAAAAATAACGTCCGTATAATTATATCGTAATATATTTTTTTCTTTAATTTTTATCAGTGCCAAAATACTTATTATTTATATTTGCTTGAATTTTGATGTATAATTTTTCCAAAACTATTATGATGTAATTAATCTAATCATTAAAGTTAAAAAAAATTATAAGTCGAATTTACAATATTTTAATTGTAAAATAGTTGTGATAACTATTTGATATGTAATTTGAATTGTTAAAAGTAAATGTAGGCATACTTAATTACCCGTATATAATATGCTAACTGTAACATTGGCAACATTTTAAATTTCTAATAATAAAGTTATTTCTGCATAGTCGCTTACCTGTTATTGTGCTTTGTGTGTCCCATGAGGGATAGGATTTCACCAAACTATTGCTGATGATCACTCCAACCATGTAGATCATAAATAATAGTGTTTTATCGGATGAGGACTTCATTGGTGAACAATTGCCATGACTCTTCATTCTAAGTATACAATTAAACATTTCAATCAAACATTCTACAACATACTATTATATAGTTTTAGGTTATATCATACAATTGCCCATGATTTAATTTAGTGGGTGATTACGTCTAGTACCTATTTTCGACATCAATCTGTTTTTTAATTGGGTATAGACTCGTACATATTTATAAATACAATATTTATTGATTAAATTTTATTTATACTTGTAAGGTTTTTCAAAACAACTAAGATAATAGGTAATAATAATATACCATTACTTAATATTTAGAATAGTGAAGTGCCCAAGTAAAATAACTTAAGTACTACGGTGTAATAAAATATTTTAGTACTAATTATTTTTTAGGATATTAACGTAGGCGTATTTTATAGATTGTAAATAAATAATTATATGTGTCAAGTTAAAGAAAATAAATAATAATATTGGATACCGGAGGTCCTATCGTTTTGTCTTAAGACAGTGCAATATAATGTTTACATATTCGTAATAAACTGATTGACCCGATATCTTCCTATAGTTGTAGTACTTTTGAATCTTATTGAATTAACGTTTTTACTTTTGACGCATAAACGAAATTTTTGTAATGTACAACACACAAAATATACATTAAGACATGTAGTTTTCATACATAGTTTTAATAAATCATATTAACTTTAACTAAATTGGAGAACATAAAGCCTCCGCCGAGTTACATTGTTTACAATCTACATTGTTCATAGCCAACACAACTGTCAAGTATTTTTCCATTGTAGTATGTATAAAAGGCCGTAAAAATAAAATAATTTTTTCGTACACTATACACTATCAAAGTTACATTTTGTCTAATGGTTAATACGCTTAATTATAATAACTATTGTTCATATACAATTCGCGCAATTTGTGATGGCGGAAGAAAAAATATATATAATCGTGTATTTAAGTCTCATGGCACCAAAGTTTCATCGTACTATAACACACTGTAACAGCTTACTTCACATTTGTACCTATAATAATACTGCGACAGGTAAGTTGTGTCTTAAAACCATAACAATTATCAAAATCGTGTTCGAATGTTTTTCAATCTTGAAAAATACCCAACGAGGATGAAGTATCATTCTGTTCACACCATACAAATTCACTTTGTTTAAAACATGTGAATAATTTTTTTAAACTAACTTGGTGGACTATTTCTGAGAAATAATGCGTCATAGATGTATAAAAAATATCTAGCGGAAAATCAATTGCATCCTTAATCTTTTTACATTAGGAATTAAACCATGCGTAAAATGTAAGTCTATATATACATCGTTCTACTGCGACGAAGAATTTGAAAATAGGACAATCTTTTTTTTTTTCATTCGACTCAATCGAATCGAAGTTATAACTACTACAACTCGATATATTTTACATTTTACGGAATAGTTCGAACACAGCACAAATATATTTATACAACAACTAAGTAACCTCTGCACATACTCAGATATTGCACAGACGAGTGTTAAAAATCGACAAGAAAAGTGTTGCAACTAATATCGATAACTTTAAAAGTACAAAACTATCGCCACGAAGGCAAAGAAAAGTATGTACTATTATTGTACATTGTACACTCATAATATTTCATTATTTCGAACACTTAAAAACTAAAAAAACGCAAAAAATAAATATGTATACGGACAGGTATTAGATAGGTGGTACGCATACTATTATAATGTCAATCGCGTAAAATAGCAACAAAGGCGAAACCGCAGATGGGATATTACTGTAATTATTAATATATGTGTTTCACCGTGGCACATGGCCCATATTATTATGTCACTGTGCATATTCGAAACTTATCGCTATGGTAAAACCGTGTACGGTGTTTCTGTATCTACGTATGCACCCGTATGTCGTACTAATTGTGTTTGGATGGTTTTATAATATTCTAGGACCAGAGCGTGTGCGCACAACAATGGATTAATTATGTAGGACACTGTATAGGTATTTGTGAATTTCTTGTCATTTTCATTTTAAAAACGCACTTTGATTCTCAGAGGGATGTCCGTCCGTCCGATACAATCTAAAGGATGACGTAAAGAAGAATGTCGAAAATAAGACGTACGGAAAACATTGTATTTCATTTGATTTATTTTAAGTGCTTTATAAATGTATTTTTAATAATATTGTATACGGTGTACTGTACTGAGAGGTACGTTAATTATTAAATTATGTTTAGATCTTAGATGTGCACTGTGAAATCGAAAAAAGGTAAAACATTCACGTTGTTGTAATGCACTTTAAAATATTTAGTATGTGCTATCTACTAGCAACCCCTGATGGACACCCTTATCGCAGCGGTCAATGAATAAAAACTGTATTTCGTCACCGCTCATTTCAAACGTAAACTACCTACGAAAAATGATTTTATGCGCTACTTATTAACAATTTTAATTACTTTTAGAATAGCTGATACTAGATAGTAGATAATAAAAATGTGTACAGTATCGTCTGAATCCGAAACATAAGGTTTATGTATAATTATAAAGAAGTGCTTTATACATTTACGAGGAAGATGTGTCCAATTTAATCATTTTAAATAGCGTAATTTTTTTCTCAGTTCAGCACGGTATAATTTTAGATTTGATTTATAAAGAAATTATTAAAAAACGTATATGAATAGTTTATTATTATTTACAGCAATACTTTTTATGAGCAAAATTGAATTACGAAAACATTTATCTATGTATAATGAATAACTTTAGCAATTCAAATTGCGGGAAAAAAATCTACCGTACAACAACAGGTACACGATTTATAAAACCTGTATCCAACCAACTATTCATAAATAACGCATCGACTATATAGATATTGATAGAATTAACGTAAGCCATAAGTTTTAATTGACAATATATGTGCATCACGTATTTCAAAAATGATATATTGGTTCCCGACTGGTAGTTTGAAAAATTGTGTGCGCATGCTATCATTTCTAGACCACCAAAACTATGGCAGAAAATCATAAAGAACACCGAAAGTTGAAAATGTGGCTTTGTACACTTATAGTATAAAAAAACTTGAAAAATAAATAACTATCCATTCGAATCAGACGTTCGTTGTAGTATGAATTTGCGAAATGTACTTGTGCGTATACGATTTTATTCGGCTTTATGTACGCATATAGAATAGGAATAAAACGTTTTAATACGGGTAATAGTTGTCGAAGGCGGTACATGTTCTACGTGGTCATTATTGTCGTTTGGATAACAATAGTCGAATTAAATAAATTGGATTATCTACGGACAATTGTACCCCGTTAGTATGAATTATAGGAGTGTATTGTGCCTTGAGCATTATGGTACACGCACAGGTCAGATGGTGTGAGAAAAAGACATAATATGTTATACTATCTTGACTCTAGAGTGTAATGCACGTAGTCATTGTTTACCAATTCATCCACGATCGACGCTATTATACTTTCCATATTATGCTTTCTACGCGAGCTTTGGATTCCTCTCTGATGAATAATAGCGAGTTCGTGATCGTGGAAATTTTTTAGAAAACTTTATAGTTTACGTTAAACATGACGCATAAAACATAACCCACACGGGTGTATGCGTTTTATGTCACTTTTTCGTTAAACGTTTTGCGGATACAACCGCATACACCGGAAACACAGAAACTAGACGTAACGCTGGTACATGTTATGAGTATTACGACGCATAGGTCGAATATTATGTCCATTAGGTTTCTAGGTCAACAGTTAAGAACGGTGAAAGTTTCTTCCGTCACATACGTGTTTAAAATTTTTTCCTACTCGGAATTAACGCGAGAAAAATGCAAGCAACCACGCCAGTAATATTTTTGGATATTGAGTCACGAATTAGCATTATTTAGCAATTTCTGTCGTCTGTGTTTCATGAGAGACGACATAACTGTAAACGTTTAACAACTAGCAGGAATGACCCCATGAATACTAATTTGTTTTTGCGGTCAAGTTATAGCACAGAAAAATTAGTTATCCGCTAAGAAATGGTATTATGATTGAATCGCATATTATGCACGTGTAGAAAAAATGTAGGTATTATTAATTTTCTTGAAAACGTTAAATAAATAACTTTTTGTGGGATAAATTACGTATAATACGAATGCGATTCTGAAAAAATTGTTATCCATTGGCAGGTAGATTATATATGGGTATATATAGACACTATTCTAAAAAAAAAAAATCGTGATAATACAATTCATTTTATATTAATTAATTGTATTATTTTATATTAATTTTATAATTAATGAAGTCAAAAAGAAATTTTATTCGTCGATAACGATCTGTTTGAGTTGTTGAAATTAAAGTTTTAAATCGAATTATTGAATTAAATCAAAACTCTAGAATTTGCGATTAAGTTAACAGTACCTGCAGGAACGTTAAGGAAAAAACCAAAAATATTATCGATTGCCTGTGAACTGAGATATTACAAACAAAATTAAAAATATATCCTGTGTTCTTAATATTGTTTTAACATTAATTTTATTCGTAATTTAATTTTCTTTTCTTTATCATTCTCCGCCAGTAAGCAGAATATTCTCTGTAAATAAATCAACAAGATACTAGCGAACTGGTGTTGTGGGACAAATATATGTGATCGTTTGGAATGTTAATGGATATACCTACGTTTGCTGCACGAGATCCGTGAGGAGAGACTAATAATTAAGAAGGCGAGCCGTTTGCCAGCGAAAAAGTAGAATAATTACGTGTACCCGTTCGGATAGTACAACAGCGACGTACATCCAGACCAAAAGTCCTTTCCTAGTTTTCGAATAATGTTGAAACAACAATAATCGAAGCGCTCGTGTAATAATTATAACTGATTTGTAAATATACCGTTTGAAACGTCATTATGTTAAAAATACCACAATGCCTGATGTATGCTTGTACTCGCAGAACAGTAATGAATACGTATCGAAGCAGCTAGTGATTATATAGTTATAATATAGATATAATATTTTATACGCACCATATTATATATAAAATTCGATCTCGTGACCGTTAAAAATGTTAATTTATAAACACACAGTTGTCTGTTTTCGACGTGCAACGGGAGAGTAAAAAATACGATTTATAGTAAGTATCTACCAAGTGAATGTATACTACACTATAGTTTACATGTTATACCCGCCATAAAAGCGAATTATTACATTGAACCCATCACCCAGATCTTTTTAACACTCGACGATGAACAGCTAGTCTTCCCGAGAATCTATGGTTCTCTATTGGTACAGTCATGTTCGAAAATCATCATCAGATTTAAACCATTGACTATGAGCATGATACACTATACAAATGATGATTGTTTATAATACTATCTATTATCAATGCTGTGTCATATGTGTGTGACAAATTATAATAGAGCGTTGGAGGTTTTTTTTAATATCTATTTTTTTTTTATCAACACAATAAGATGAACCGAAAATCAAACGAAACACTACATGTCATCGAATTATGACAAGGTAAAAACGCTATGAATTTGAGTAGTTGAAAATGCATGGTCGTTCAAGTCTCCCAGTCGAGCCGTTTTTAATGTTGTTTTTTCCATATACACATGCACACAAACACGTCTCCGTATTATCTTAGAGTTTAAGATTTTTAGTAAAAAGCATGTGTACAGAGACGGGTTTTGGGATAGGACCGTTTATATAAAGTAACAATTTCCACTGAAACGAAAAAAATAAAATGTTTTTTTTTTTTTTTCGGTGGATAGAGGTCGGCGTTTAGGTGAAGTATTAATAACGTTCTATATATATATAGCAGAACTTGTGCTAAATCCGGGTTCGCAACATGTGTAGGTTCGTATTGAAAATGTTTCGTAAGTTCAGCTTGAATTTAGAAATCGATAATTCGACGAACAGTTTAATCATTTTTATTATATCAGTTGTGTATGGGCGTAAGGCTTAATATCTAATAAATAATAATACATGCATGCAAATGACTGCATAACGTTCACTAGAATTACTGACTCATACAGTGTTTTGGATTTTCGTACATATTATCATATATCCTATTGCGGTAGGTAACTAGTATTTCCCTTATTCCATACTGGTATTTCTGGGACACAGAATGCTGTTAAATATTTGTTTTTTGACATACTTAAATAAAGTATTCAGTTCACGTAAACGGTTTGAAATGTATTGCTACGTACAAACGTAATTCGACATTAAAATAGGCATTCTTGCAGATATACAGCGTAGCATCGAAGGTGAACAATTTTATCTGCACGACTAAGACCCGATAGTCAAAAAGTTTCAAATTTTTTTTACATCGTCGTACATTTTTTATTTTTTTTTAATAACTATACTATTATTTTCATAAAATTACAAACTCGTACGACGTGATAATGTTATATTCGTCGTCGTCAGTGTACCATGTTCGTATATTTACACTGACTTGGAGAGTGTATATAACAATATAATATTAGGACACGCGGTTCCGTACGTATGCACGTGCAGTATATACAATATTTATACGTAATTTTGTTCGAAACCAACGAAATAGCCGAGCCAAAAGTCCGCCGTTTCAACCATTCGCGTTTTTAAAGCATCATGCACGTGTTTTTATTATATGCAATATTATCGTCATGACCAGGTCGTGATAGGTTTTGGGCGCGTGTTGTCCGTTTTCGCAAAAACATAATATATACGTGTAGCTGCGCACGTATGTGTAGGCACGCGTGTGCGTGTCGCGACCACCGCGGTCCACGATAGCGTAAAGTAAATCTTATTACTAGGGAGATAATATTGTTGTTGCCGTATGGACACCGTCGTCGCAGCGCAACCGCAGTGTAAATCATAACGGTACACGTCGAAAAGAAATCTCAATGACCTTGTGCCGTTGGGTCGTGTCCGGTCCTCTTGGCGCAGTCATGTATAACGTTACGAAGCAAGTCGCGGTCGCACTGAAATCGTATGTATACGAAATACTATATACGTACACGGTACTGTGTACAATAGACACGAAAACGCCAATACCGTTTGTCGTCCGCAGAGTTCCGAGCCGACGGCGAGCGGGTGCGGAGGAAAGGCGGGGAGCCGATGATTCTCCGCTGTGATATACGTGCGCGTACATCGAATTTCGCTGCGCGTTTTCCACCGCGAGATTCGTCGGGATTCGATTGTTCGATTTCAACGGTTTTCATTGGTTTTACGCGTCGCGCGTACCCTTACGAAATGGTTATTGTTTCCGTAGTTTTGACCCGGTCGGGGTGGCACGGGGCACGGGCACATGTAAACTCCGTCAGAAAAATAAAAAAAAAAAAAAAAAACAGGTGAAATTTGGTTCATGTAACCTCCGCCGGTGAAGAAAATCAAGTAGTAGTGTAAAATTTATATGATATATTATTAAAAATAAATTATAAAATAATATAATATCATATCGTTCACATTAAATATTTAAATCGTAGTAAAAAAATCATAATAAATAATCGTTATAACTAAGAATTCAAAAATATATAGTTATGTCGTGTATATAAACTAAAACGATGAGATACAATTTGTAAATATTCTAAGTCTGTATTACTCCATTAGTGTATCTATTTATAGCATCCTGTAACACTGTCATTTTTTTTTATTTCCAATTTTTTAGCTTATTTACTTGAGATATGTCATTTAATTTTACATAAGTATGAGTTTGAATTTCGGTAAGAACTTTATTAAAAATATAAACATTCGGTTGACTTATATAAAATTCATTTCTTAGATGACTATGAAAGGATTCACAGACAAAACACAAAAAAAACTGACGAAGTTTACATTAGACCTTTTATTACCTTTTTATCTTAACCGATATTCTGGCGGAGTTTACAATCGCCCCGGGGCACGTGTGTCTTCCGCAGCCCACATGATAGTGGGATACTTCCGCGGTGCGGAGATGAAAAGTGGCATCGGAAAAAAATGGTAAGAAATTCTCATTGGCTCCATCTCAGCGCTGAATTTCACGACCAGCGTCGACCGTGGTCGCTGGCAGAGTATAATTAAACGTTATTATATAGTCTTGTAATTATCGTACGTGCAGTATATACGTATAGGATTTCCAATATGTAAGTAACGAGTATAGTTGTTTCTCGTCCGGTGTAAGATATTACGTGTGTAATAACGGACATGAGTTGGTGAATAACGGTCAGCGTGTAATCCTGTTTGACTAGATTCTCGAACACCCAACATTTTATTATTACTATCATCATTACACTACTGTATCATTTTATTTTCGTTATACAATCCGCGATTTTTTTTTTTTTTTATTCACCGTAGGACATATATATATACTATGTTTGACTGGCTAATTTATTGACGGATGATGTTTTTATTTTTACAGAAACACTTATGGCAGATGTACATTTTACAACTGTTTTCGATTCCCATTGTATTTTTTCGGTGTTTTTTAACGTTTTATTTGTCGAGCATTTTTAATTTTACCGACAATGAACTGTTATTAACCATTCACGAGTGCGCCCACGCACACACACACACACACACACACACACACACACACACACATACACTCCCGCGAGTTTTTCAATATGCGTGCATGCATATAGACTCTACCGCTATGGCGGTACAACGGAAGACCCCCTTTTAGTGAAATTTTTTTCGTTGAACAAATTAATTCGTGTTTAGCCCGTGTATGCCAATTGCGAATTTTACAAACGCGATTAAACACGCTTTAAACGGAATGGGGCTTAATCAACGGTTTTGTACGCTTCGGATAGAATACCGATTTATATCGTGAAATACTATATCGGTCTGGAAGATTTAACGAGACGAATTCACTTCGATCGCGCGTTTAGGGCTTTCGTGATTTTAGATTTGGAACGGCTTTTAGTTGTTTTTTCCGGTAGATATAACAAAAAATAAAATAAAAAAATATCTGAACCATAGTTCAGTGACCGGTCGTTAAATCACTAGATGCCGATGACGAAGACAAATTCATGTTGTATAAAAAAATAATCCGTAAATGTAACTCGAAAATTTGCCAACCTATTAATTCGTGGGACACCGCGGAACCTATAGTTCTTAGGTATACTTTGACTTAAACGTAATAAGTTATATATATATAATAAACTGCAGTATAATATGATGTCAAGAATTGGATTGTCAACCATAAATTCGAAGATAACTGTTCGATAGCAAACGATTGCGATACAAATGTATACAAGTTTAAGTTTTATAACATTTAAAACGATAGTTTTTTATAGGTGATCAAAAAACACTTAATGCTTTAAAGATGATTGTCTTAACGCAGGTATTATATTATTTAAACAATAACGTTTACAACCTCTCAACTAGTTTTAATATAATAATATTGAGACGATGACTGTTATTATAGACCTTTTTGATACACGGTGTAAAATGCATTCACTGTATGTTTTTGTCTTCACTATGAAATAAATCGTAATCTATCTTGTACTCGGTGACTGTTTATTGATTCATAACTGAACGCGGATGTCACACGGGTACATAATAATATATAGTCATTAAATAAAGTACATGACTTTCCTCCGCAGTACGAGAGAAATCTTATTCAATACCTGTACTCGATTGAGTATTATAATTAAAAAATAATACAGATATGCATTATTAACCAGTGCACACGAATTGTGTTAATTGGGTGACCGATAAATTAATTAATTAAATATTGAAACAGTGTGATCGAATGTATTTTATCTACGAGTTTAAATTAATTTTGTCGCTCACCGAAACCGTATTCAAAATGTGCAAACTAGTGCAATCTAAATTATAGATCACATTAAAGTGTATATTATTATATTGTTCTTGATTATTCAAATTGTAATTAGAAAGTAAATACTATTTTGATGGCAGTTCATATTGTTTTAATTGTAAAGGCGAATAAAAATTATCCAGGGGGTATCTATTTTTTGTTATTTAAATCTTTTATTATTATTTAAAACAACGATGGAATACATTTTTAAAACAATTGTTCTAGTAAGTAAATTTCCAACATATATTTGCCTTATTTTTTTTTAATCGAATTGAACAACTTTTTGATAATTTTATAAGAAATATTGAGTCATATCTCCAATATTTGAATGGTCCGAAATTGTACTCATTCAATTTTTAAATCTACTTGAAATTTTAAACATTTTGATTTTGTAACTATCCATTATTTATTTCTATTTGATTATATTTGTAGTATAAAAAAAAATATATCTTTTTAATGTAACTTTTCGTTTTTTAAATTATACGTAAATTATTTTAGTTGACAATCATTATAAGATTTTCTTAATTCTTTTTTTTTTTTACTGGAAAATTAATACGTACAATTTGCACTAAACATATTTATTGTTTTCTCATGTACTCGTATTGAATGCGAACATAATTTAGAAAATATAATAGAAAAATAAAATATGAAATAGTAAAAAAGATTTAACCACAAACAATTAAAATGTACAGAAAAGGATTAATTTATAGTAGGATTATAAAAAAAAATATTTACAAATGTATTATTTAATTTTTATAATTTAAAATCGTTTATTCTGAATATTTAAAGAAAATATAATTTTAATGCATTTTTATTTGTTATACCTATACTTTAACAAAATGTATAATATAAATATCTTGTTGGTAAAATAAAAGAAACATTAAGTAAGTTAATGAATGATAACGAAAAACAAATAAGATAAGTGTCGTAAATATAAATAGTGAATTGGTTGACACTAATGAAATACATCACTTTATTTCTGCTTTACTAAGTTAATTTATAATTAGAACATACCGATACCAGAGTAATAAATTACTATTAAATAACACTTATGTTTCCATTAAATAATAAATAGTGTATTACCTAATCGGTCAACTATATTTCAGGTAGGTACCTCTATTGTTTTACATAATTATTAGATTATATCTTATCTTAAAAAGTATACATGCGGGGGAGCTATTATTTTTGTAACCAATGACTGACGAGGTGTATGAACCCGGGCCGCAAAGAATTATTAAATATAACGAAATTGATTATTTTTTAGTTACTAGAAAATTTTTTTAATAAAATAAAGATGGTATTTTATTCATATTGTATACAGACATTTTGGTTTACATTATTAATATCTGTATTTTCTCGTCAACCAAGTATTGAAAATAAAAAAAAATCAACCGTAGATAATTCGTTTGATATGGATATTTGGATGATGTTGATGGATGTTATTAAATTTATTTATATAATACCAATACGTACATTTATAATGTTTATTTATTTATTTATTTTATATACTATATACGTCTTGTGTTATTCATCTAAAATTATTTTAAAAATACGTGAATATATTTTATATTTTATATTATTATTTTCTTTATGTCTTATTAAGTATTAATAATTTTAGTCATATTTATAATATTGTTGTACTGTTCTTATGTTTTTAAAAATAATATGGAATCTATTATCATTGCAAATTTGAAGAACTGACAAATATAATTAAGAAGTAAACAACAGTAAAGGTTTTATAGTAAAAATTATATTTTTTTTTTGTGCAAAGAATTCAAATTATGTAAAAAAAACAACCATAGGTCATTCTCCTGTCTACAATTATGGCAACTAAGGTCATTAAAAGTGACCATCTAAAATAAATTTCCATGGTGTGATGCTTATCAAAAAAATAATTTACGTGTTTCTTATTATGTATTTTTAGCAAATTTTTAAATAAACTTATTTAAATTATCCGTTAAACGTCGTTAAGTAGAAATTAATTATTTATGTAACAATCGAATATCTACAAAAATAAAAAAAGACAATTAATTTAACTATTGGTGCAATATCAAATAAAATAACTGAGGATTTTTTATAATATATTGTATTGAATTACAAAAAGAGAAAAAAAAAAAAAAATAATAATTAATAAAGTAACGATATCAAATTTCAACTATGAATTTTTACGATTTTATTAATACGTTTTGTCGTTACTTTAAACCGTTATCTTGTAAATGCCGAATAGTATAAAATAAACTAATAAATATATATATTAAAATACTATTCAATTGTTTAATTTGAAAAAAAAAAATTAATAATTATAAATATATTATACTGCAGGTAAAATTGTATATTTACCTGTAGAAATCGATGTGCCTCCTAATCTCTCGACGAATAATGATATATAGTTGACGATCTCGGATTCGAAGTCTGATTTTTTTATAGTGTCAGCGAGAATTCGAATATTGTTCAACAACGGAACCAAATGCGTAAATTGCCAAGTATTTGTTCTTGTGTAACTGTCGTTGATGTCTCCTCAACCGCATGGCGCGGTCCGTCTCGAAATGGTAGTCATTGATGCATGGGAATAGACAGTTAATCCGTTTTTGCTTCTAACGGACTGAAATTATCATTATAAATAAATATATAAGTGCAACGTAAATACTAAATGCGTCCATGAGTATTTTGTGCCTGGTCATTGCGGATTAAGAACAGTTAAGATACATTTTTCTTTTCGCGTAAAATTAAAACCCCTCGTTAACCCTTCAAACATAATGTGAATGCGTACGAATAAATGACGCGAATTTAAAACCGTAAAGTTTAACAATAAACTGATCTATGCGAATGAGAAACGATTCACTAGTAATAATAAGATAAATTTGAATAAATGCCGCGTATTCGACGAGCGTTTCGGATTCGATACAAAAAAATTATTCAACGATTTTACGTGTACGATGTTAAAATATTATAAGACAACATACTATAATTAGTATAAGACATACACCACCACCACCACCAAGAACTAATAATAATATGGTTTTAACTTACTTTGGACTTTCGTCAACGGTTAGTGGACACTCGCGAACCGTACGTCGGTGCCGGCCGGATGGAAAAAGGATTTCACACGTCGAGACGTATACAGACGTATAATACAAATGGAAATTGATTTGTTTCTTGTTCGTCGGTTGGGTGTAAAATAATTGTAATGCGCGGGTTTTGGGTGTAGAGAGAGAGAGAGAGAGAGAGAGAGAAAAAATTATAAATATATTTAATGCAAACTTTAAGTTGTGCGTATATATTTTTACTATTTAAATCTCGTAGACGATCGGTACAACGCGAAAATAATAATAATTGTGTTTGCGAATTTCGATACGATTTCTGGACGGCGGCGGTGACGGCAACGGTTGCGAGGAGGACCGAATCAATGACCCGTTGTTCCGGACGGACCGGTGGCAATAGAGACGGTACTACTATGCTCTCTGGTCGTCGTCGTCGCGCACAGGAGCATTGACAGGAAGCGGCGCGTTGCTTTTCTGCTCGTGTTTGATGACCGACGGCGGAGTCGTCGTCTCCGGAAGATGGCATTAGCCCTCCTCGACGGCTGACGGTTGGTCTCTCGCGGCGGCGGCGGCGGCGGCGGCATCAGCTGATCACGTCGTGTTGTTGCGGGGCACCGGTCTTTGCCCACCACTCCTCCCGAAGGTTGCTGTTGCACGTACCTGTAAGCCGTACACATACACACCGCACACACCGGTGGAATCGGCCAACGCCACCACCGCGCTCGGTGCGTGTGTTTATTCGCGCACTTAGAAGAAGTACATGCAACCGCGAGTTAAGTTAATCGTTTGCAAAACTACCGAATATCTGTTGAACACGAGTTTGCGAATAAAAATTGGTCGTTTATACTTTTGGACGTAGGCGCACGGAGTGTACGAGTGTATAGCGTCTAATATAAACACTAAATATTCATACTTACTGTACGCACTTGGAGGTGTTTTTTGTTTTTGCTGTACAGCTACGTACAGCACAAATTTACGTGTATAAAGAAGTAACGTTCATATATTTATATCTATATAATACATATATATATATTTATCTTATACGTGTACTTGGAGGAATACCGTTTATATATATATATTTGTGTATACGTATTCGAGTGCGTGTGTGTGTAAATAATCGCAACACACACTTGTTGGGCGAGTGCGCGCGTGCGCGCCATTCTCCTCCATTGGTGTTTACGCTTAGTAGGGGGAATGAACTTTTCAGACAATATACACCGACCACCGGTGCATACACACACACACATACACACACACACACACTGTACATCGCCACAGACGTTATACGCACTATCGAAGACGACACACACACACACACACACACATACTTTAACAATCGTACGTTCTGCTTGGGAACATCTCGCGAAAAAGAAAAAAAAAAGTATAGAGAGAACGTAACAAAAAAAATATATACATATATAAAAAAAATATACCTTACAAAATATTAAAAGACCGAAGCGACTGCATCACACACATTCTGTTCTAGATCGCGGATGGTCATCGTCTACAACATAAATGCGTACATCATATGTATCGTCCGTAAACACTCTCACGAATATACCCGCAGTACAATGCGTTCCGGTGTACAAACGAGACACGAAAGTTCAAAACGTGATTTATATCAATGACTTTGGTCTAGATACATTCTTATCGAATGCGGATGGAGGATCACACCTAGTGTTCAACAGTGTTTGGAAAGAACGTCGTTCGCGAACGCACGTTCATATTTGGGCAACGGTACGTGAACGTCACACACTTTTTTCAAATAGAACGTGAACATGAACGACATTTCTATTTTTAATGAATTTGAACGATTTCTGGTACGTTTCAATTTTTTTACCATTTTAAAAATATATGCATAAATAATAAATATTGATTATAATATGTTCAGATATAGGTTTTCAATAAAAATAAAATATACGTAATACATTTTGCAAAAGTCCTATTTATACAGAATGCAGGTAGATGATTCATTAATATAAAATAAAAAATTTAAATGAGATCTCAAATGAACGCATTGATTCTTTCATAAAACTTAAACGTGGACATGTTTATATTTGAAAAAAATGAACATGAACGAGTTCCATTTTGAAATGAACGTTCCGGACATTGGTGTTCACCATAAGGTTTTTCGAAGTCAGAACGATATGAAGCACTTCGGTTACTTCGACGAATACTTGTACAACTGTATTAAGCTATGGGTTTATATGGGTGTCAAAAATGCTGTTCTCTTGACAGTATAACAATTCTTGGTGTACGTTCCTTTTATAACATCTTGCACGGATTCTGCAATGTATTACCTACTTATCACTGACACGAATCTTTGATTAATTTTCGATGTGCTTACTAATATTACTAATTAAAATATAGTATATAGTAACATTCAAAACACACACGAATAATATATGCCTAATAGTCGTCTACACTAAAGAAGCTATAACGTAATATGATTTACCGTTTCTCGTTTAACTTTTTACGATTCTCAAACGTATAATGAACATGATCTACTTACATATATAAATCAACCAAATAGATGAATAAAAATGTTTACTTAGCTATAATTAATAGCACTATTGAGAATCAAAATAATTTTAATTATAATAATTTGGTTACTATAGTGAGAACCTGCTTATTTTATCTTCAAAATGAAATATACGAATGACGTATGAAGTATAGTTGTGTATATATTTTAGTTTCCATATTATAATATTATAAAATATTATTCAACAAATTTATCCAATTTTTGAAATGAAAAAAAATCATTATCATCATTGAATATCATTTAATTTTTTTAAGATATGCATAATGTATTCAACTTTATGCACCACGCATAAACCACTTTACTATACTTATTACCTACCTATAATTTCAAATTGTGTTATTATTAGACATATTCGTATGTGTATACCAATTTCAATGGCTTAACTCGATTTCGTATTAGAAATAAAATATTTATAATACACCGGTTTTATGTTTTATTTCATATTTTAATTACAATTATAAGTAACTCATTTTAATACGAATGAGTGTAGATTACCAACATTTGGTCGATCACACATTCACTAACATGAGTCAATAGAATACAAATTGTTGACACATGAGTAGAAAATGATTGTATCTTATTTTTTAACGCTTATATTGGTTAAATAACACTAAACATTTTTTTTAAATAATGGCTTAAAAATTATAATTTATGTTTTTTGAATTATATAAATAGGTAGCTACTGTAATTTTGAAAAGTTAATTATAAAAATAGATAGTTAATTTTGATCAACTTGAAAAGTTGGAAGTATAATTTATTTGTAGTTGTTGTTGCGTAAATAGTTTTTTTTAGTGAATCAATCTTCAGACCAATTCAATTAAGGATCATCCAACTTCCTTTAATTCTGCGAACATACAAAAAAAAATTGTGAAAATTTGTGCTAATACAACTATTATAGTTTTAATAAAAATATTTTCACCCTCTGATTTTAGTTATAGAAATAAAATTATAACAGTAAGGTAAAAACTATAAGGAGTATAATAACTATAAAAATACATAATATCCATAACATAAAAAATTTATTAAACGTTTTAAGCACTTGGAGCAACTCTAGAATTTGCGTCTATAATATATGAGCGTTGTAAAACACACTTACACACTTTGCCAAGTGTATTATTAGTTTTTACGTTACGGATACAATGCATAAAGTATGTTAAAATTCACATTAAATTGATATCATCAATAATTTGGCACGAACTGTTAGAACGAAAAATATCACAAATTCACTATACATATATATTAAAGCAAAACACATTTTGACGTTATACAATATTAAAATAATAACTGGTAATGGCATATTTTTCATACAATTTAACACGCGGGTGTACCACAGTAGATAGCATAATTTTTTTTTTTTCAAATAGCATATAAATATAAAAATTACTATCTCTACGCGATGGTACATTTTTGTTTTTCATTTCTATTTATGAACGCTAATGAGAGTGCACCAAAAGTCTTAAGAAGCATTAAAATATACTATTATACATTTACCTATGGAGATGAACTAAGGAAATTTTTGAAATGCTGAAAATTACCCTTTTGTTTTTCCGAAAAACTAAAACCACTTAGAAATCCTAATTTTATCTCGAGCGTAACTAGAAATCATTTTTACTATTGAATATTTACCAATGCCATTTTTAAACCTTCTGTTATTTATTATTATTATTATCGCAATGTAATAAGATACTATCAAAATAAAATTTGCCTCTATTATTCGGTTACCGAATACTGTTGAGTACTATCGCACAGTAGAAAAGTTCGGGATTAAAAAGGACTAAAAAATATCCCGTTTTAAAATGATTAGAATAAAAAATATGGAAAATATGAATATTTTAACGTGTGTAAAATTTTAGTATTTGACATGTATGATGAAATAACTAAAACAATAATTTTTCGTCCGAAGAGGTATAAAAATAGACGTTTGCTATTAGTATAAGAAATATGTTTACGATTCAATTTTCTCCTTCATAAGAACATTGAATGTACGTCACTGTGTGTCAGAGTGTCACACTTAATATAGAAATATATTTCAACGAATTTAGTGAAGAGTGTTGACTGGCAAATCTCATAACACTGATGGGTCGTGACATAATAGGTACTCGTTAACTTTCCCTAGAATATCTAAAAGAGCTTTTAGTCCCACTTTCGACATATAACATTACATGAAAAGTGACTCATAAACACTCTATATTTATAGTATTCTCTACAACCCTTTGTTTCAATTAAAAAAAAAAAAGCAAAGTGCTGATGCAGAAGTTATGTGGGTCACTAGGATAGGTTTCTTTGAGTTTAAAAACAATGGTAAATAATTGTATTTAAAATTCCATGAATAATCAAATGAGTGAATGAAGCTTTGTAGAAATTTTAATATCAATTATTAATATAATAATAGATATTAAACTAATTGTATGTACATATTAGAGTAATTATTAGACAATAAATAGAAAATAAAATAAATATCTTCTAGTATGTTTTCTATACTTTTTGGTCAGTATATTCTTTAAATAAAAACGTCTTTAATTTTCTTGAAATTGCTAATTATTTGCAAGGCTGGGCAAGTTAATGTTATTTTTTAACTCAGTTAAGTTAATTTAATTGAGTTCATGTTCAATTAAGTTAAATATTTAATTAAAAAATATCGTTAACTTAACTTAACTTCAATTAATGTCTAAGTTAAATTAATTGCAAATTATCTTTTTTTTAGAAGCTCAGATTAAGTCATTTGATATTTTTGAACCGTGGTCATTTTTCCTTGTATTCATACATTTATTTCATTTAATTTTGTGAAAATATCAGCCAAGCAATGAAGTCGAAATAACTAAATTTTATCAGTGGGTTGTAAATTAAATGGGCGTTAGGTGAAAAAACGTACAATTCATTGCGAAATTCGAGTAATCGTACCAAGGTTTTTCTTCGATAACTAAGAAATATAATAGTATTTGAATTTGATTAGTTCAGACGGGCTACGGATCCCCTAGACTTTTTTCGCAGAATCCTAGGGCTTCGGGGATTACAATTTGAGGACCACTGATATAATAAATCTAATAATTGTGACCAGTTTCTAAAAACAACCTTATTGATTGCAAAACAGAGTTATAATAGGTTTTTGTTTTTCAATCAAAAATTTACAGAGCTATTATATTTTTGGCTTTAAATCTGCTGACGTCAATGTACCTTCCAATTCACTTGGTATTTCCAAACTGTATTAACGAGCTCTATTTAATATTGTTTTCTATAAATCCTGCCCACGATGTCAGTGTTCACAGATTTATTGCTTACACATCACTCGACGGTTTAACGATTTCGGGATTAATCACGAATTGCAGTACTCTCATACTACGTGTGTGCGTTATATTTACGGTTGCTTGTATGTGCGTGTATGTATAGAGCTATGGATGACCCATAGGCATTTGTTTTATGCTTATATCGTGCATAATAAGTTTGTTAATATATTGGTGTTCGTCACGGGAAAGGAGTTCATACCAGTGTGCGACACGTCCACGCGGTATTTAGTAAACATTATCGTGGTGTACCATAAACCTATTATATATACAGGTACAGTGAAACCTCGATTATCTGAATCGATTGTGACCGCACCCATAGTTTGGATAAATAGAAGTTCAAATATCTAACTGGAATTTTTTATCAGGAATAAATGCATATTTATTTATTACTATAAACGAATCTTAGTTCCATTAGATATTATTATCTGCACACAGTTGCTCTAGAGCACTTATGCCTCATGTTAAACAGATTGAGCTACTGTAGCATTTATATTACAAATTGTCGACAATGTTACAAAAAACATTATGAACTTGTACTATAACGTTCAAACTCACATTCTTTGTTTATTTTATTTTTCTCGATCTAGACATTCGGATAATAGAATATAATAGGATACGTTAATTTAGGCTCTACTATAATGTAATATCTATAATTATAATATAATATAATAGTATCGCTATCTATTTTCATCGTTCCGAACGGGGAATATTCAATTTACATAGTATTTTCTTATTATTTATTATTATTTTATAATTTTATTATAATATCTGAAGCTAACAAAGTAGTAACCAGCAAAATTACATTTTGGGAGTAATATCTAATATCAAGTCTCACCCATTTTAATAAACATGATTTTTTGAAACTCGAAATCGAATTTTTAACTAACAAAAATAAATAATAAAAACCTAGTTTAGAAAGAAAAAACGCCATTTTCAAAAACAATTTTTATGAACTTATGGCATGATTATAAATAATTTAGTATACGTATAAGAAGTATATATTAAAAAGCTATGTACATACATAATACTTAGTCACTGGTAATACCCCTTACTCTGGACAAAATTACATAAAATACACATTAATTTTAAAAATCTAGTGTTCACTTGTTAAGCATATAATTTTATTTTAATCAGTATAGATAATAATTATAAGTTGCATATATTATAAAACCTAATAAGTTCTGGCTCCGGTTAATATCACTATCTAGCTGGATACCAAAAACATTATTTAATATAATTGAAGACGAGTATACTCGTATACATTAGTTTTAACTATGTAACACTGGGTATGAGAGACGAAATACGCGTTTGTCCGGCCAATTCTTGCGAATAAAATGAGACGCAAATTGTTCAATAAAATAAGTAGATGAACACTATTGGTATTTTTATTTTTCGTATAAATTATTCTAACATTAGAGGCAGACATGCAAAAAGTGTGCGCATCAATGTGTATTATGGCATGCATAATATTAAAATGGTACATCGTGGTATACTGTAATTTTAATCTAATAATTGGTCATTTAAAACCAGACCAAATATAGTTCTACGATTTAAAAACATTTCTTAAGAGGACGTCACACTCGCATGTGTTGTCTCGGTCTAACATACGAGTACGTACAACATAGCAAATTTGCATTCAGAGATTCAAATGTAGTGATGTTGGCTTTAATATTAGAGCAAACTGACCTATAATCAAACTTCAAGGGAAGAATATTAACCGAATATAAAACAATTTTTTGGATGATTATATTTTATTAATCGTTTTATTCTATTCTTATTTTATTCGCTATTTTCACATTATACTGCAATTTTAAAAAAATTAAAACTTACATTACAAATGAAAAATATAAATGTATTAAAATATTCATGATTTTACTAGGGTCATACAACCCCAACTGTCATACAACGGTGACATATTTAGGATCTAATTTAGATTGAGTGTAAAATTATATAATGTATTATGCTTGCCTACCTTTATGTTATGTCCAACAAAATGATCGAAACATATATAAATAATAAATAAAGTAGCTTACACATAAATTTATGAATTTATGTTCGATGAGTAAAAAGTAGAAAACCCTTGGTTCAATACTCTGAATCTGTGTCCACTATTAGTCTACATGGTTAATCACTAAGTTATTTGATGTTAGTTTTAACTTTACAAAAATTATGAACAATTTGGATTGATATTTAAAAAACATTCTAATGACAGTTATATAAAACTAAAAGTTCAGTATAGTTTATGAATAAGTTTTATTTGTTATTCAAAGGATATTAGATTAATAATTACCTTTTCTAAAACATAAACATTATCCATCGAACTTATCAATTTAACATATAATACTATTTAATGTAAACAATTTCGTTATTGTTTCTGCTTAATTATACGAATTTCATAATAAATATTTGTATTCAAGATTTTAAAAAAATTAAAATAACTATTTGTAAGCACCAGAGACCCAATTTAAGTAAATATTACTTGGTTACCTTATTATGGTGCATTCTTAGGTAATAATAGTAGGTAGTCTTATGACGTAGTTATAACGGTAAGAATCCGCCTATCCCCGCAGGTATGATGATTACAGTGGTACTTCGACTATTTGGAATTGCAATCAATATTGTGGTCAATGGACATTAATGTAATGTATTTATATTGAAAGTTATTTTTGATATTAGTGGCAAACAATTTAAAAAAAATGTTTTATTTTCTGTTGAAATAAGTTACCGTGCATATTCACTATATGAATGTGAATATTTACATTCCACCAAATATTATACAATATGACGTGTAACAACTTGTTTTCGTTAAGACATTATATAGAATTTGTCTTTCAGTAATAAAAAATTATTCAACAAATAACAATTGATTCCATCAAAAATCGCAATCACAATCAATTAAAATATTATTGTTGTCAAATAAAACTTAAACACCCTGCTCTACAAGGATATATAAATTGTTCAATCCCCATTGTTAATAAAGATAGTATAATTCTTTTTATTTTTTTAAAAAAAAACTTTTGTAGCTCATTTCTTAATTTTTAAAAATAAATGCAGTTAATGATTCAATAAAAATTAAAATACAACGTTAACTACCCAACTACTTAGTTTTGTAAGTTTCATAAGATTTAATATATATATTTTTAATTTTGTATTGTTAAAATATTGTTTTAAGCGATGAAGCTTATTATTATTTTATTTTTTATTTTTTACTGAAACATTCATTATTATTTTAAAATATGAATAACTTTAATCACTGGAGGTATCGAAATAAAAATCGTTGCGATATACTCTTTATACTGTGAATAAGATACAAATGTAGTCCATATGAATCAGTCACAGGTTTTCAGCAAAGATGGAAAACTATCATTACTTAAACGCAAAAAGTACACAAGATAATGTTTGAATGCATAACGACAAGTCATTTAATTTACCGAATAATTTCAACCAATACATACACAATCCAATAAGACTTCGAGAACATGTATTAAATGTATACCTGTATTTACTTTACCGATGACCTGTTTGTAATACATAGAATTCGAATTATAGCACTACTAGAACAGAACGGAGTTGGTAATAAAACGAGATTACGGTTCACGTACCTAACGGTGAGTCGCGTAAGTAGCATGTGTATTATTTTAAAATTTGCTTATTAAGGAAAATTACTACATAAGATAATACCCTGTGATTAATATAGAACAACATACAGCCTGTGTGATACAGATGATGCCGTTCATATAAGATATTGATAGTAAAATATGTAAGGTTAATTTTTGTGTTTGTATATACATACTATACTCGTATTATCAAAATATACCGTTAGTCGGTTACAGTATAGTTGCGGTATCTGTATTAATAAAAATAATAAATAGTATTTTTTTAAATTTAAGCATTTCCCAAGGTCGCTTTCTTTCTGTAATAGAAAGTAAGTAACCATGACCTCCATTGTTTTTGTCCATATAAAATAAAAAGAAAGAAATGTTATGTTCCATACTGGTATGTATGTGTGTGTGTGTGTGCCCGCGCCCTCCTCCATTTAAAAATCAACGGTGAAAAAAGTTGAATGCAAACATGTAGGCCATCCACACTCCTTCACCTTTTCATAGTTTTATCAATAATCGTATAATAAAATCAATCATATTTTCTATTAAGTATTGTCTATGTCATCATAAAAACACATTAACAAATAAGTCGTAAATAAAAACTTAACAACTTTGTGGTTAAAATTAACATACCAACAATTGTTGTAAAAATGTTGGACCTAAAACATATACTGAAGTAAATATATTGATTTTAATAAATATTAGCTTCTTTTTGAAAACAGATATTATATAAATCATAATGGGTAAAAATGTATTTATTATTTATTTATTTAAATTTTAAACATCCCAGGCCCAATTACATAGATTAGATCAGGGATGGCAAATCCATGGCACGCGAAAAGATTTACTGTTATATATTATATAATATATAATATTATAGGACCTATAATACAATATAATATAAATAATTAACAAAGCAATATTATTATAATTATTATTATTATTATTATTATGTACCTAAATTAACCTTTTAATAATACATTAATTATACATCAAATTATTATATAACAAAATATAATATTTTTAATATTTTTTTCATGGCACGCTCTATATAAAAAAAAAAAGGTAATTTTGGGCAAGCAGTATTCAAAAGGTTTACCATCCCTGCAATAGATAATAACAATCGTTCATAGATTAAATTAACGATCAATTATTGATTATTATCTTATATCAATTATTATCTTAGTTTTTCAATATTAAAAGTATAAATAGTTTTTTCAATGTAATTTTATTATTGTTTTTTTTTTTTTTTAGTATTAATTAAGGAAGTATAGGTTAATCTCCAGAATGTAGATTCAAGCTGTGTCTGTTGTTTGAATGTAAAATATAAATAATAAAATATAAAATAAAAATTAATAAATGGTTAGTATTCCTAAAATAATAAGTAAATAAATAAATAACTTATATAACTTTGTACATGATGATGAATTTTGAATTCAAAACCAGTCGTACCTTACAAATACAATAATAATCCAGGTTTAACATTTATTTATTAATTTATTTATTTCTATGTATAAACTATTTTTTTTATTTATTTGTATGTAAAATATAAATTAAAAAAAAAAAACGTATCAAGATGCTGAATATAGGTAAGTTGCTGATATAGGTTGTGACTGTCTTTGTTATTAATACGAGTATAATATTTAATTACAAATAATTAAGCAAATTAAATATGTAATAGTATTACATTTTTAATATTTAACATTTTTTGTTTTAATTATTATAGATCTAAGACTAATACCTCAGTAGGTACCTAAATTAGTTTGGATAGTTGACGAATATTTTCCCATAATAATTTAATTTAATAAAAAAAATGTTCGACTAATGGCTACATAATTGTATAATATTAGTACTAATTAGTATTACTTACTAATTAGTATAAACTTCATAAGAATATTTTCTTTAAATAATTAAATTTATTATTTAGTAAATACTTACTAATTCAAAATTTAAAAAAATACATACAATATTTAGACGGTTCTTAACATTTTTACTTTATTTAAATATCTTAATGAATTTAAATTTTACTATTTAATTTATATTTAATTTACACAGTCTAAAAACTATATAAGACAATAAAAACAATTCAAATTTAACGACATACCAAGTCATAAATGCTGACATTATACGAAACAATTTGTGCAGTTTAAGAACATTTTTCAATTTCGTACTGCACGCTTTTATTGTCTACTGCGTAATGTGTATTACACACAATTTGTGTTCATTACACCTATATATATATTATACCTTAATTTATTTAGTCTGGATAAATGCTTCCTGACCTTTTTTGTCATAGGGTCCCTTAAATTTAATGTAATACTATCAAGACTCCTTTAATAAAAATCATATATTTTATTTTTTTAATTATATACTAAAATTACATGTATTATTTCACATAGATTAATTATTAATGTGTTAATATACATATTATAATTACATGTAATATAATGTTTTTTATATAATTTAGAAAAACTTTATAATATGAAGTATTAAATTTTAAACATTGATAAATGTAAACAAATTAAGGGGATTGCAAGCCACATTTTTTTTCTCTTTCTATCACACGCGAAATATAGGAATTTAGACGTTTTATATTTCCAACCTACCGATCGATCAATTAAGGCGATAAGGATTTTGAAAAATGATTTGAATTCGTTGTAAAATCTTCTTTAAATCGACTTTATCACATTTTTTAAACTTTGTACTTAACTTACCAAACAAATTAATTTTTATGTATTATTTTTAATTATAATTTTTATTAATTATTATTTAATTTGTTTAATCTTATTGTGTGAAATGTTGGAAGGCAAAATCAAAAAAATAGGAAATTCGATCTAATGAAGACTTTATGACAAATTTAAATCAATTCTCAAAATCCTTATCGCATCAATAGATTAATCAGTACGTTGGAAATAGAAAACGACTAAATCCTAATATTGCGCGTGTGAAAGAAAGAGAAAGAAAATCATGGCTTGTAATTCCCTTAAGACGTAAAGAAAATAGTTAAAATAAAACAAATATTTCATGGCTTCTCATTAATATAACTAAATTTTTTCATTATTTACATTTAACAATTTGAGTAGTAACTTGATGGTATTTTTTATATTACAAAAATTCAGATTTGAACAGATTTAGTTCAAATCCTTAGCGTGTTATAATTCTAATAGAAATTAAATATACCCCTTCAAATCGGAAACTGCTGGTCATCGCGGTAGTCTTAGGTTGTATTGAAAACGATTCCAAGCTAATTATAGAGATTTTCAAAAATAAAAAACCTTTTAAGTTTCATCTATTGCAACAGTATGATTTTAAAAAATTGTTTCTAATCATTAGTTTACTATTATATTTACCTGTACGTAATCTAAATATATATATAGTCAGGGACAAACTGGGTTAATATTTCAGGCCGGGAATTTTTTTTGCCAGGCCAAAAATTATCAGAGAACCAACATTTTGGTCATAAGTAGGTCTCGGAACTTAATGCACTTAAAAAGTACAAAATATGCATGCGCTTATGTGCTTAAAAAAGTACAAATATGCTCTAAAAATATGCACTTATATTTTACTTTTGTACGCAAAATTTTCATTTGCAAAATATTTTATAAAATTATAAATATAAAAAAAGCAAAGTAATAAAAATAATTCTGATTTTTAATTTTTAATCATAATTTAAAATAATAATAATAATAAAATAGCATTAAAAATGTTTCTTGAATAAAAAAAATGCACTTGTAGAATGTTCAATAATCATTAAGTTATTTTCCTTGAAAAATATTTATAGAGAATCGTCGTATTTCGATAGCAGCTGTTCCTATTTAATATTTGTATAATACTTTATTTTAGATAAAGCTAGCTGTAGTTATAATTTATAAATATATATATGAATATATATTATATTAATCAATAGGGGAAAAACATTGTTTTTAATGTCAAAAGGAAATTTGAAAAATAAGATACGAGAATATCAAGAAAATTTACTCAATATGAATGTATTTATTTTTTTATTTTTCGAATTTTCATACTAAATCTTCAAAAATTTTAAAATATGCTCTAAAAAATGTAAAATCAAGTAACATACTCTAAAATCTAAAAATCACTAAGTATGCAAAAATATGCACTAAAAACTTTTGATATGTTTTTCGTAGTGTCTTGGAATGAATTTTTAACTCACTTATTAAATCCAATAGTGCAAAAAAACATGCAAATGCAACAAATTTCGAGCCCTATTCATAAGTATGCAAAAATAATAATAATGATAAAAACCTTTATTATTTAAAAAATATTTTCAACATTTAATGTAGATATATAAAATTACACATAATATATAGGAAGTTTTTTTTTTTGTAGATACAGTGTACACATTTTAATATAATACCTATATATTAAAATTAACTCTAAAAGTACCTAATTCCTTTTTTAGATAATTAGGTTTTTTTCGTAACTTCACTATGTTCCCCAATTCTGTCGATTAAAATATCGTAATACTATATTTTTAATTTATAAAATATTATCAGGCCATTTAATCTATTATTGTAACGGGCTACCGAGATTTGTCCCGGTGTCCCGCTAGGCCAATCCGCCCCTGTATATAGTAACAAATAATTGCGACTAAATTTAAACATCGGTAAAATATCAAAACATATACTGGTAACAACAAAAGTTAAAACGTGAAGAAAAAAAATAAGATACATTAAAATACCCACAAGGTCCTACAGAATATCTGAAACCATTGTAAAGTGGGCGAAATCATAATAAACATCGAGAAAAATATCGAGAGCGTAGACTTAAGTTGTAGTGTCAACAATAGGGGAACGGAGATTTATTCCCAGTCTTCTAGTACCTATATATAATTCTCTAATCCTGTCGGGGCTGTAATCATATTGATTATTTATTTTTACTATTATTTTATTTTAGTTTTATTTTCTTTCAAACTGTATGTACACTATACACATAAATTCGAGTATATATAATATATAGATACATAAAAACCTGCAACATACGAGAGAAATGTAGACGAGTATTATCAATAAATGGAGGAGTAATGCATAAATTTTATTGTGTACAGAAAAGAACAATAAGCTCAATTGAACAAATCATTTGTGTCTCGTTTTATGCACCGGTTCAATTATTTCTGTTAATTGTTAATATAATATTATATTATGGTTACACATAATTCACGAATCAATCCAAAATTGTGAAGTGAAGATGTTTATCGTGTTAAATGCAAGTCAAGGATGGAATTGTTAACTTTAACGGTTGTTCATATTTAATAGTATTTTTTATTGGGCATACGGGTGTGATGTGATCTGACAAGAACATGCACGAGGTAAAAATAATTAAAAAAACAGAAAAATTTATCTAAGGATTTAAAGAACAAAAAGCCAAAAAAATACTTACGTAGTATTTGTCCTTCATCATATTAGTATCACACAGATATTGTTTGCTTCTTCTTAGCCAAGGTCGGTGGAAATATGAACTCATATATATATATATATATTCATATTGAATGTATTTTAAATATTTTAAATAAAAATATTAATAACGTACGTTATGATTTATAGTTTTGATTTAGTTTATTTGCTTTTTTTTTCCAAGCTATATAGAAATCATTGTATATGCCATATATAATAACATAAATTATCTTTCAGCTAAAATAAAATTATCAGACAGTTGTTTCATTTAATATGTTCATTGTTAAACATAAAGTATTCGATTTATAATGTTTATTTTTACAATTAGATACCCAAGAACATTATCATTAAAAGCTATTTTGAAAAATGACTTAAACTTATTAAGTGACAGATTTTGTAGTTTTATTTCAAACATAAAATGTGATTGTAATATTTACTAAATAAGAAATGTGTTGCAAAATTCTTTGAAAAGTGTTTTACACAAGTTTAAAATTTAAATCACGACAGTTGTTTCAATTTTGTTAAGAGTGTATATTTGTAGTTGTACTATGTCGCATTCACATAGTCAATTCGCTCTTTTCAGTATGATGGATATCATCTACTTCATGAAACTAATTTTATTTTTATAATCTGGTATTTTACACTGGTTTTTTTAAAACATTTTCGAATACACCCATAATTTTAGGGTTACCAAGTTCTAACCACAATTATAATATGAAATAATTATTATTATTATTAATATTTTTCCATTAAAGTTAAAGCCTCAATAACAGGACCTATAATTTGTATTATATAATTAAAATAATTTAAACTAAAGTGTACAATTTAATATATTCATAAACAATAAAAAAAATTTGGTGTTGTCTTCGTCGGGGACCGGTGCGTCATGGTGACTGTTGGTACAGCAACTAATATGGTTATCAGATAATTTTTTGTAGTAAATATAAGCACAGTAATAATTTGTTTCTTTTCTGTGAAACACAAGTATTTTAAAAAAATATACTACAGTGATATGTGATAAAAAACACATGTTATCATTTCAAAATAGTCCGCGCATTACTCAGAAGTTTAAGATCTTATTTTTTTTAAATGTAATATCACATCACTAAATAAAAATAATATTATCGTTTATCTGAATAATATAGTAGCGTGAAACATAGACTATATATATATAGACATTAGGCACATAGAAAATAAACATTATACATTATAATATTTGTATTTATTTAAATTAGTGATTAGTCATTGAATGTACGATAAAAAATATTGAGAGAAAGTCGGAGTGCTAAGCATATATACCTATGAGTATTTTATCGTTACATCATTGTAACCGAAGTGTTTCAGTCTTGGCAATAATGGAATTTGAATTCTTGTATTATTATATTTTATTATTATTTTAAAATAATATAATCAATAACATCAGTTCAAGATGGTAGAGAACTTGTCATGGATGGAAATTTTATTTTTTCACGTTTTAATATTATATTTTTAAGAATATATTGGATAAGTTAGAAACTTATACAAAACGGAATTTTATTTGATCTTATTCATCTTGGTAGTTAAAATGTAGACAAAAATATTTTATACATAAGACTATAAAGTAAAAATATCACTTTTAGTTTGTACTTATTACTTTTTCATATTAATAAAAAAAGATACATAATTATGTGATTGAAAGAATACATTTCAATACAAAATTATATTTCTATAATTTTCAAACTACATTGAGACAATTCTAAGTATTTTGACCAATATTTTTTTATTAGCATTTCATATAAATATACATACATAAAATGTTTAGATTCCTATTTAGAGTGCGATAGGATTGCTTTATTTTCAAGTTTTATGTTATTATTTATAATTTAAAAGAAAAAAAAAACAATTAGGTACTCTACATTTTCATTTACACGCTAAAATCATGTGACTATTTTCCTACAAATAATAATTTAATCAACGAGTTTTGAACATACTAATGGACTTCATATTAATCTAGCAAATACATTAAATTTATCTGTGATTCACTATACTAAAAATATTAACTGATAATTGGCTGTATGCAGTGCCACAAAAACCGGGTGTGCCGAGTGTGCCACGCACATGGGCCCCAAGTCTTACATACATTAGGAACCCTCTAGTCCCAGCCTAAAATAATCTAAATTTTACCAAACACACAATTATTTAATAATGTTATATTATAATTTTATAACAAAAAGAAACTTTTTTTAAAATTCAGATAAGGATGTTACAATATTTTAGAGTAATATAATATTTATTTAACAATGAGTCCATCGAGTATTTGAGTAGGCATACAACAAGGGCGTATTTAATGGGTGGGGAGGGGTGAAGGGGGCATACCTCCCATGGCTCGTATTTTTTTTAATATAATACATTGATTTATTTAAAAAATGTAATGTATTAATAATTATGAATATAAATCACTGGCTACAACTCGTTTGCGCAAATTTACCTTTCTAACAACTCCTTTCCGCACAATTTGTGAACAATAGAAACCTTTTTTCAAAGAAATTTATCCACGTATAGGGTGTATAAAACCTGTGTACCTACCTCCAAATTTTCGAATTGGTTATAAGCCGGGCTGTGGACTAACAATTTTTTTCATTATTATACTCTACAACATTTTCCTTCACCCTTTATAAGGCTTAGGACTTTCTGTCTATAATCATATTGTGGTTTTTATATACTTGCGGGTTTAAAAATGTTGTTCGAGTTATTAAATTTAGCATTCTTTAGCAAACCACCGTTATTTATAATTTGTACAATTAAAAATAATTTTATTTACAATTACAATAATTTGTTTACAATTAAGTCCTTAAAATAATTTTGAGTACATACTGATTATATATCGGTACGCGTTTGCATTAAATATGTTAAAATGTCAACTTTTTTAGATTTTTAATCAGAGTATATTTTTTCATATAATTTTTTTTTTTTTAATATTTCTTTTCTACGGGTATTTTCTTTAATTTTTTTTAGTGAATTAATTTTTAAATTAGTATCGACTTGAATTTCTATAAGTATTTGAATGATTTTGTGAATATGAGGATGGGGGGTATAAAATTGACTATTGAAGTGCATATGAAAGTTTTCAGCTCCATTCGTTGTTCTTGGGCTATTGTCTGGTTCATTAGGTTCACTAATTCTGGCTCAAAATCAAAATCAATACCAATATAATTTTTTAATATATAGTCTGGAAAATCCATACTTATGTTATATGGAGCTATTGAAATTATTTCAGTAAATGCGTCCGAAATGTCATTGGGGTCTAAATATGGTAAAACGAAAAAATATTTAAGCCACCTTCCTACTTCAGAATCATTTGAGTATTCTTTAAATAAACTTTTATTTTTCTGCAAACGCCTGAACCAACTTTGTCCTTAATGGAATTTACAGCAAACTATTTTACACTGCGGAAAACTCCGAAGAACAGCATTGTGTGCAGCTTTTTAAAAATCTGCTTGAAATATTTTTACACTTAAGTTTTTTCCTAATGTTTATTTTTTAAAAACAGTATACTACTGATAAATAATAATAACTTGTATAAGCATGAATTGTATACAATTGCATAAAATGTTTTGGCGCATACGTAAAAGTTCCATCAACTAAACACGTGTTCATTATTAGAAAGCACTTCCAAGTTATTTTTACAAGTAAATAAAATAACAGAATTATCATCGCTCGAAAAACAAAATTGATTACCTTTATACAACAACGTCTGTTTCATTTCTAAAAGTTGCTTTAAAGACTCGTCATCGTCAGTTTGATAGTAGTGTGGGAAAATGTTTTTTTCGTACATCGTATATTGAAAGACTATCAGCTTCAAATCACCATATTCCATTTTCTCAGCAACGTTACTATTTTTTAACTCTTGGCGTATTAATTTGATTGGATGAATGTAGATCATTTTCTGCCTTTTTTTTCAATGAGCTCCTTACAATTTCTCTAGATATAATTTGATCTGAATATATCTCATGGTTATGCTCTGAATTTTTAGATTAGTCAACAATTTGGCCACTGTTATTGCTTACAATTACACTAGCATTACAAAGTTTATTAGTACACCGAAAATTGAAATTTCCATTTTTTAATTTCCTATATTCTCGAAATTTAAAATTATTCAACACTATACAACGTTTTACTCTCCGTGTTAAACAAATAGCGTCCATCGTTATTTCGCCGAAATCCGAGACTAAACAAAAATTTACAACAGATTCGTTATAACTTATAAAACTTATCAGAAACATTTAACAAAAATAGTGTTAGATTAGAAATAAAGCAATAAAGATTAAAGCTTATCCCACACGACTTATTTAATTGGTGAGCATAGAAGTCGCGATTATAAGATCCCTATTACAGATAGATGACAACTGATGGGAAACTATGATTGAAAATAATCGTTATACTTTAAGACACCTGTACAACCAAAACAGTACCTATAAGCAGGTTTCCATTGTTCACAATTTTGTGCGCAAACGAGTTGTCATAAATTTAATAAATATATTAATAAGTACGCAAACGAGTCCTAACCTAAATTATTAGTCTATCATTATAATATGATAATAAATTCAATAATATATGAATTTGATCAGGGGTATCAATTTTTGTTTATCTTTATATATCATAACATTTTTGGTTGTAGAACGAATAGTGGTATTATCTTCCACAGATATTGCTACAGTTATAGACATTTTTACAACCATAACTGAGGTATTTATCAGATAATATAAAGTAATTTAAAGTAACACTTTTTTACCACATATTTACTATTTAGTCATTTTTTGGTTCATTTATACATATTGTATATTTTTGTATTTTAGAGCTGTATAAGTCCTCAATAATTTTATTCGCCTATTTTTTTTTTTTTTATAACATAATATCTGGTACTTTTTGTTGTGCATAGATGGTATTTAGTGATTTTTTTTGTACACAAATGCATGCATAATTGTGTATTTTATAAAGCTAGAAGCCCCTAACCCAAATAATAATCATAACAACTGACAAAATTTGTTTCCATATTCTCATAGACATGTTTACGGCTATGGCCAGACCTGCAAAATCCAGTTCCGTTTTAAATTTATGCTTAAATCATTAAAAATAATTACTAAAAAGTAATAAGAATGATTAAATAAAACTGAACTAAATAATAAATATTTTCACATAAAATATAATTTATGTATAATATGTTTGTGACAAAAACTAACCAATAATATTTATTATCTAATATCCATAACTGTAAGTATGCGTGTAGTTCTAGTTATATTTTATGTTATATACCTTTTATTTTTGAAGAGAGTGAATATATTATTTACTAGCTATGGTTACTGTAGTAGCTACAATTACTACGTACGTTCTCAAGGTAGTGTATTGTGTATAAGTCACTCTTTGTCTTTGTGTCCTGAATGAAAATTTCAATTTTCCTAATGAAAAATGTTATTGACAATACCTGCACGAAATTTTCAGACACGCCTATGCATGTTCTTCAACTTGCAAATATTGGCCAAAAATATATTTTTGTAAATTGAAAACATGGTTAAGATCAAGAATGGGCTAGCATAGACTAACAGGTTTGGCTTTGCTGCATGTGCACACAAATATTATTGTATCCATCGATGAAACAATCAACAAATTTGCCAAAATGAAAAAATGGAAATTTGGAATTTGTTATTTGACTACTTACCAACCTTATGTTTTCTACTCAGATATTTGTTAAATTAAGTTACCTATCTTAATTGTTTTTTAAAGTTTTTGAAAAATAATTAATAGGTACTATTACTACTATGATTATTTATTGTTTCTTTTTATACAGGATTCAAACTGAAGATACAATTTTAATATAATTATTTGTGTTAATATTATTAACACTTATTTTATATGCAGTATGTTTTTAATATGTTTATTAAATAAACATTTATTTTCATTTGGTACTTGTATTTTTATTTATTCATTCGAATTTATCAACAGGAACATGAGTTATAGGTAATAAACCAGGGGTGTATAAGAGAATTTTTTTTAGAGGGGGGGGATCCAACATTTTTATTTTATCTGTTCTCTAATTATAATTATATTTTAATTCAATATCAATAAATTACTGTTAATAACTATATTAATAACATCACATATATTCTACACAAAGGTTTACTATAATAGGTTGGTAGGTTCTATAATTTTAAATAAATTTTTATTTGGTAGTAAAATGTTATAAAAAAAATACATTATTTAATTAACAATAATAAATAATATTAAAAAAAAAAACAGTATAAATTAAACATGGTTTATACTTTATAGGTAACTATATTATATAATCTATAAACTTTGTATATTGAAGATAATGGGAAATTAAAATACACTATTAAACTATCGAGTATGTAGAAATTTCAATGGGAGATCCGGACACGAAAACCCTTCTTTGGGTACGCCCCTGTAATGAACTATAAATTATTTTTAAATTTTTAATGAAGAAAAATTAGTTTCCCCCCTCCCCCTATGGCCTCAACTCAAATACGCCCTTAGCATAGAACATACCTAAACTACTTAAATAAATTTACTACATAAATATATAGTGAAGTATAATATACCTAAAACAGTTGTAGGTATTTAATTTGATATATAACATAAATCATTACACTAACTGATGTTAAACGTGTTTTAAAACCTAAAAAAATTGATACTTATAAATAAGATGTACAACAAAAATAAATCCTAGGAAGGGGTCTAATATAATTACCACACACGGGCCTCCTATTTTGTAGTTTCAGCACTGCTTGTATAGAAATCCCCAGTGTTCATTTTCATATTTTGTGATCGACTTACGAACATCACTATTTCAAATAGACAATGAACGACATTTTTATTATTAATGAATTTTAACGATTTTTGGAACGTTCATATTTATTTATAATTTTAAAAATATACATACCTTCTTCTTCCTTGGTTCCTGCCATTCAAGACCACACCTACCTCTAAGTAAACATGCTGTCGTCAATCTCTATCTTTTGCGAACTCTAATATATATACCTAGGTATATAAATAATAAATATTTATTATAACATGTTTAAGTATATGTTTTAAACATGAAGTAAAATATACCTTACATTTTGTAAAAGTCCTATATACACAGAATAAAGGTCGTTAATTCATAAATATAAAATAAAAAAATTTAAAGTAACAGCCAAATAAATGCGTTAATTTTTTCATACAATTTGAACATAAACGTGTTCATAACTTAATCACCGGCACCGACAAAATTTAATTTAAAATGTTCACTAATGTCTCATACATATATAGGTATTCATAGTATTGAATTGTGTCAATTTATTTATTTATTTTTTTAAAGAGCTAAATGATTGCTTACAATGGTGACAGTGGCGCACACAGTCGACTGACATCCCTCAGAGAATTGGTGAATGGCTAGCTCTGTATGGACTTGTATGAATATTTGTTTAATCTAATACTAACCAATTTTTACATATACAAATCAACATACTAATTATGTTTACCCTAGAACTAAAGCGTCACATGAGAATAAGTAGTAGGGCTCAATCCCAAAAATTAGGCTATACAAACTTATAAATTAATACCCAGAAAATTGAAAAATAATTAATATTAGGTTTATTTAAAAAAAATTTTTTTTTTTAGGATCTGTGTTAGTAAAAAAAAAAAACCAAAAACACTTAAAAATAAGAGTTCTACTATGCCTAAACTCAGATCTTACTGGTGGGGATGGGTGGGTACCTCGAAATATATATTTTCGACACCCTTGTCAAAAATCTTCTGTGCGCCACTGAATGGTGGAACATTCCTAGAATTATTATTATTATTACTTTGTTGTACCTAAGAAAATGAACAGTGGAAGAAAACAGTATTTCATTTTTGGAGGTAAATGGTCATAGCAATTACGCGGGAAAATGTCAGGGTGTCCATAAGACGAATCGACGGTTAGCATTGTTGTGGGACCAATCGCATCGAAAGCAATCAAAATAAAATAATCATTAACCCGTTACCGTTTTATGTTCGGAGAAACAAAATGTGTTCGCGTTGCTTTCGCAAGTTGTCCGAAGCGATATTATGTGAATTAATGGTCCGATAGGTATTGAACGGATACTGTTCTATGCCCACGGAATGTATTGAAATATTCGTGATATATCATGTGAATGTCAAAATGTCCTCATTGTTGTCATCCGATTTACTGTTATCATTGTTATGATTAGATGAGATAGCGAACGTTTGATTACAATGGGGCGAAAACATTACGATTTGATTGCGTTTCCCTAGGTATAATCGATCGTCAAATACTTTAGTAACTGTTTTCTGTTTGCTTCGCAGCCGTTGAATATTCATCATGAATTTAATCCACCGTCTAATTACATTTGTGGTTCTACAACAGAATGTGTCGCCGAACATTCCGAATTTCAGTTAAGACCTAACACTTTTCACGGCCATCAGTGAGTATTCCCGTGTTTGTTTATTCACATTGTTACACTCATTAGTTATTATCACTCCGACAAACCCGCTCGAATGTTTCCGATTTTGCATTTAAAATAATTTTTTACAAAACAGCAATTTATCTAAGCCTATCAGTTGTGTTTTACTGCCTAATAACAATTAAATACTGTACTGTCATCATTAAATTTGTTTATACTGTAAAAAATAACAGGAATTTGCTTTAAACTAGACTATTTAAATTACATTTATTGATATTGTTATCTTTTAACTACTTAATTTGAATATTTATAAAATAAGAGATCTATGGAGAAATTTAATTAAGTGCTGGAATTATGATTTTATAGGGTTGTATGTTTTGAAAGCTTCTTTTGTCAGTACAATGTACACTAAGTTCTTTTTTTTCATTTTATTATTATATAAACACACTATATATTTTGTGTAGCATTCAATATTTAATTAGATAATACTAATTATATTAGAGAATTTTAATTGATTGTGTTTAAGGATTTTATTTTTAACTACACATTTTCTTCTTAATTGATAAAATGAAGCTGTTTGAAATAGATAAAAAGCTATAACAATTTATGTTTTTTAGAATATATTCATACACAATTTTCTTATACCTAATACTTTATATTTGTATATAATCCTATTTAAGATAAAAGAAAAAATATTTTAAATTATAGTTTCTTTTCTATTAAGTATACTATGAAATCACCTATTTAATGTATATACTAATATAGATACCATTATTATAAATATATATATATGAAAATTACTTAAATATCTCATTTATTAATTATTGTATAGATATATAAGTTTAAATAAAATAATAAATAAATATTTAGAATATTTTTAAAACACCAATGTACATCATGGTATTAATTTATATTATTTATGAGTACTCCCCCTTTTGATTAACTGCTTCACAACATTTTAATTATTGTATAATAAAGATTATCTATATGAGTTGTATTATTGGTCATTTTATTTTTATAGTTACATAATATATGTAATTTAAAAATTTAATTAATCACCTTTATTACATTTTTACATGATCTAATACTTTAATCTACTGAATAGTTTTACCATTAAAATTTTTATAAAAACAATTAAAAATATTAATAATCGGTTGAAGTTAGTTAAAAGTTATATTGATAATTCAATCTTTGTTGATTTGTTTATAATTTAAAAAAGTTTACAGTTTGAACCAAATTATAAGTGACAGGTTTTTAAAGACACAATGAAACCAAATTAAATTTATATTTTCTTAATATCTAAGGGTAACTGGGAATAGTCTGTTTATTTATGTATTAATACTTATTTGTTTTAATTTCTAATGAATAAAAAAAAAATTATATGAAATGCCAAACTAATTCATCTATTTACAAAAAATAATTTTATAAATTATGATTTATTTATTATTATTTATTAATATATTATTATTTATTTCCATGTTAACAGGAATTTTTGAATTTCTTCAATCATAATGAATACGTTAACTGGAGATAATTCACGTCGACGAATTGCAGCATTGTCATTTTTAACTAATATATCATTGGATGGTACTCACAAAGACACTAACAAATTACTTTTCATCAATAATATGTATCAACATCAAAAATCTCAAGTTGAGTTTCCATCACTGCCTGACATAGGTACAACAAATGATGAAAATACATTCAGTGAAAGTGATATTATCCTAGACCATATGAATACTGAATTTCATGGTACTGTCAGGTTGATAAAAACACAGTCTTTAACATCCACACCAATTAAAGCAAATATGAGTGATAAACATTGTGTTGATAAATTTTTTGATTTGGATTCTGATAAGAATTCTGAAGGCATACCATTTCGTGAAAGGTGTTTTAATTATTTCTTATGAATAATTATTATGAAACAAAATAGGTTTTATTTTATAAATATAAATTATTTTTTTCTAGACTTAATACAACTGGCAGTGATGTGACAATGGAAACAAAAAAATTAGCAGCCTACTATCGTAAACGGATGATTCCTCCATTATTATCTGAAAGTAACACGAATCTCAGCAGCTCTGAAAGTCTTGGTTTAGGTAATAATGATAATGTACTTAAGATAATAAAAATACAAACCTAATATATTAATAAAAATTATTTATTAATTTTATTATATGCTGTTGTGTATTAATTATTATTTATTAATTACTTTTTGTTTTATAAATTCCAAGACTAATTAAATGTATTCCTTAAAAAAGTATTTTACTGATTAGTGATAACTAGGGTTACGATTTAAATGCATTAAAAATCATACAAAAAAATAGTACTAAATTTTATTATGAAAATGTCCTTAAAAAAATGGCATATACAATTTTTTTAAAATTCATTTTTATATTAAACTAATAAATACTAATAAATTATTAGATAATTTATAATTTTATTAAAAAAAAATTGAAAATATTGACTTGTGACTGGTAAAGACTGAGGAGCATATTTGAAGTAGTAAATATGATCTGGTGTTCATTCCCCTGATATGTTTGTTGGAGAGGTTTATTTGCTTTCTAAAATGTTTCCATTTTTGTATAACCACAATTGTTTTCTAAGATATTTTCCAATTTTTTCTTTATTGTTTTTTTTATAATTATTTGTATTATTTGAAATACAAGTTTTGACTTAATTTATGACACCAATTATCTTAGTTAAAGAAATAACTTTAGAAGTTATACAGCTTGGTATATTTTCATGGTTGGTTTTTATAAATATTAAATTTGATTACATTTTTTTGGCTGTCATTAAATGTTTTGCTTTTTGATAGCTATGGCATTTTTTTCTTCAAAAACATTGATTAATATTTTAATAAATTGAAAATATTCACAGCAGTATACTGCAGCTTCTATCCAAGTTTTCAGCGTGTCAGTACTGGTTGAGTTGGTTAAGAAGTAGTTGGGCCCATAAATTTAAACTTCAAAATTTTAGAAGGTGCTTTTAAAAAAATATTCTTGAATGAAATTTGTAATATGTATACTGTACAAATATACATTTAAACACATAAAATTACCAAAAAAATACTAAAATAATGTTTAAAATGAGAAAACATTGAAAGATGCAAATAAAACCTAAAAACATGTAAAGTAAAAGTTTCAATTTTTAAGTGTCTATTACATATAACAAATTTTATACATAAAAAACATTGTCTAAGGTCATCCAAAAAAGATGCATTTTGTATTGGAATCAGGGCCCTAGTGGTAACTAACTTCTTGGATTATTAATTTATAATAACAGTACAAATATATACCTATGCTAAACATATTTTAATTCTAAGATGATTAAGAAAATTATAATTACGATTGGTTTGAGCGTTTTATATTGATTTTAAACAAATTATTTTACCTATCTTTAAATACTCCTGTTTTTATTTATTTTTTTACTATTAATATTTTATATGTATAAATAATTTTAATGTGAAATTTTCTTACTATTTAACACTCAAAGCAAATACTCAATAGAGATTTATTATTTAAAATAATAATATTATTACTTTGTACATTAAAGAGCTTAACTATTTTATACCCAATAAAATTAAAATGTTGATACATAATAATTGTAAAAAATAAAAACTATTTTTGAAATTAAATGTTAATTATTTTAATATAACTTTTATGTTTATTTATTTTTCATTTTCATGAATACAGCTTTAGCAGTAAAAGCAATAAATTATTATATGTTGTGTGTTGTTTAAAATAATTATCAACCCATAAATTAAATTTAACAACTAGAATCAATTTACTAGATAATATTATTGCTTATTAAGTGTTAATATAAATATGTATATTTTAAGATTGAAATATCTAAAATTAAAATTTAATATCTAATTTATTATTTATTCATTTTCGTGTACTATAAATCATAATTAATACATAAAATATATAAGCTGTGTATAGTTGTGTTTTAATATCTGCAGTATTTTGAATTTAACAATTATGTTTTTGATTTTTATAAAAGTGTTATTTCATAAAATATTATTCTGCATTAAATGAGCAGTTGACATAATTCTTAAATATAATCAACATTTGATTAATAATATGATAATATGTGTGTAAATCTCAACTAAAAATGTTAGGAATCAGATAAATTTATATTAATTTAATATAAATTTCACTAATAAGTAATTAGTATGTATGAAAAGTTGCAGCTCTGTATAAAAATAGCTCACTGCTTCAAGAAAATAGCTCATCAAATCAGTCTATGGATATTAGAGTTGTACGTCCAACGATACAGCATCGATTCAAAAATGAACGTTTAGTATTAGTGACTCCTCAGAAAACTCCATTTCTTGTTTATTCATTAATACCATTCAAAAGATCTAACAGATCAATAATGTTTGTACCATATTTTAAATTGATAATTTAAAATTATTGAATATTCTTGTTAATTGATATTATTATAGAGTAAAATGTGAACAAAAGAAAGAACCAAATCGTAGAAGACAAACTTCTGGAACTCGACCTTTATCTGCTGTTAATGATATAATTGATGCATTTGATCTATTTGGATTAGAAAAAGGCAAAGATGGGCAGGTAAAGTACAAATACTATTTGTCTAAGATATTAATAGTATTGTATAATACTATTATAGTTTTTGTTATTATTATTATTATTTTATTATTATTATTATTATTATTATGTTTATGATTATTCTTTCTTGTTTGGTACAGTTTTATTTAATTAAATTAATTTACTAATCATTCATAATTATTATTTATTTACTCTGTTATCTGTAATGTAGTTTATATTAGTTATAATAAAGCACTTATTTATATATTATACCAATCATATATATACCATAATATTATACTAGCAATTCCATTTTCCATTATAGCTGAATTTATTGTTATTTTTTTTATACATTCAATATTATATCCTTATATTAATTTTGATGATGAAATTATATTCAATCTTTATTGTATTGTATTATTTGTATTTTTATTTTATTAGTATCTCTTTAAATTATTATGATTTTATTAATAATTTTCAGGAAATATCTTATAATCATTTATTGGTTCCTTCGAGAATCGCTGAACCTAAGGGGCCAATTGAAGATATGATGTTAGATACAGCGCAACCAAAACCACATACTTTGAGCCGGTAAATAATTTGTTAAGTATCAAAGAATTGTATATTTAATCTAAAAATAAAATAATTGTATTATTATATGTATATATATGTAGAGTGATATGGCACATAATTCTATAGGGCGATTATATTAACATCTTAAATTACTAATAGAGCATTAAATAAATGGCATTTATTAAATAGCCATTGATATAGATATTATAATTTGAGCCTTTTATTCTTAACTAAATAATTATTACAAATTTATTTTATGATGTTTGAAAGTACATTTTAATTAATATTAAATGCATTTCCAGTAATGATTAGTTCAGAATGTAATATATGACTCACCAATTACAGTATATATGTTACAGATGTATTTCAGCTGATGTTCCTGATAGTTTAGTTATTGGTTCTGGTACATACAAGATGTGCACTGTTCAGCCAGCATCATCACCTCCAAAAACTGATTTAACCAAAGGTATTTTCATTTATAAAATAACTAGATCTAATATTTAACTAGAAACTATGGAAGATATATTATACTTTTAGTTCTTAACAATTATAAATATAATGTCGTACGTAAATTATTATATTTTATTATATTTTAGGTTTTATAATAAATTTAACTATTATTTACTATAATGTAATAAATGTATAATTATATCATGGCTTTAATATTATAATTTAAAATGAAGACCATAGTCAGAGAGAAAGTTTATGGTTCACATCCTTCAGTAGTTGTTCAGTAATTTATCCAAGTATATTAGAAACTCGATTAACCGTTACCATCGGAATTTGAGCTACAATGATTAGATTAATAGATGGTCAACAAAAATTGTGAATACATACAAATATATTTTACAACGTAAGTATAATACAATAAATATTAGATACTTATTAAGAAATAACGTATTATACTTATTTGTCACATTGCTCATGTGGTAACGGACAACAGTGATGGATGGTTCATCGAGTTTCTATTGTATACCTATATTCAAGTATTTTAATAAATTACATTTTCTTTATCTATATTTTTTTTTTTAGTCATTGTGAGTGATGAAGATGAAAATGGAACCACATTATTTTCTCCTAACATGCTTGATGACCCAGAATTTTTTGCTGGTAAACACAGAACACTTCTTACATTTATGTCATATATGGTATGGTATATTTTATAAGCAATGAATATAAATTAATAATATTTATTTACATTTGTAATCAAGCCATTTTATCTACAAACCTTTAAACATTATTTTTAAAGTAGATATTAAAGTATATTAAAAAAAAAAAAAGTAATGAGTAATAATAATTAGAAGTAAGGTATATTTTTTAATAGTATTAATTATTATTTTTTAATGATTTTTAAATTGAAATATATTATTTTATATTGTCTAAAAATAAATTTTAAAAATATACTATATTTAATAGTTAAGTATTTTTAGTAATGAACTTACTAAAACTCATTAAAATATAATAATATTATTTTTGGTTCTATTTATCTAAAATTTAAATATTTTCAATATTTTTAATATATTTTTAAAGTACACAAAAAAATCGGTCTCTGTACCATTTACATTACGCAAAAAAAATATATTCCTTCACTTTATTTTCAAGGCTCTCCTATCTTAATGTTAAACCAAGTAAAATATCTAGGTATAGTGCCTGACAAAAGGCTGACTTGGGGCCCATACTTCAAAGCAAAGTGTAAAACACTTAATAGTCGTCTTCATCTGCTCCGCCCCATTTTAAAATCAAAAATGTTTATTAAAACAAAAATAATTATATAAAAACCCCTTCTGAGACTTATTTTGGCCTACAGATTTCAAATTTGGGGAGGTACTAAGCCTTCTCAAACTCGCACTTTTCAATCATATCAACCTATCTTACTCAGTGTCATTACCTCAGATCCATGGTATGTATCAAACAATTCCCTACATAACGATCTCAATATAGAAACAATAAATCAATTAGCAAAAAAACATTATTCAAACATTCACAGAAAATTCCATTTCCACTCAAACTCTCTAATCTCCCGTCATTCTACCTTCCTAGCAACCCTATCCGTCGACTAAACTATAAATGGTGTCGAAATCTCTAAAAAAATAAAAATGCTAAGTGTACGTATATAAACATATAATCTTTGTCATAAAGGGTTCTATCATTGATGGTCTCCTTTCTCTGTTACTCACGTGTTTGTAAATTATTTTATCTCATTATTTTATTGTGTATGTAGCATATATAGTTAATTTTCTTAATACAGTCGATTCCGATTTATTGGGATACATCGGTTGCATGTTATTTTATCTCAATAAAGCGGTTATCCCAATAACTCGAAACTGATCTTTTTTATACTATTACAAATTACATACATATAAAGTAAATATTATGTATTTCATCTATATATATATAAACTATGAATATCATTTTGTTTCTCGTGTATTATTTATTGCTGACGAATGTAGTCCGAACAAATATCCAAAGCACTTATGGGTCTTCTATTACAATTACTCTATATTAATAAAACTATTACTCTTCCCTCATTTTCTTATTGAAGAAAAATAATCTCAATGTTTCCAAACATTTTTTTTGCTTCCCATAGTCGAATTGATGGATCTGGTCCTTCGTCCTCGATTATGTTTATCTAGTATGGATTGAATGCATGCATCACCAACGTTTTTAGTTTGGTCATAGCATTGCACATTTGAATCCAGATGTTAAAATTCTATATTGTTCAGTACTCTTATGATATTATATTATTCGGAATTCGGTTCTAATTATTGATTGATGATATGACTTTCTTCCAAAAAACCGTACTTGAGTAAACAATTTGTTATCGTCTGACTGCATACATCACGCCAGATGTCTTAATTAAATTGAATTGTTTACTAGGTTTCATTTTTTACTGATATCTATTGAGATTTAATCTTGTCGAGAATTTCTAATTTTTGCGCTAGTTATAAATTTTTACGTACACAAGACATTGTTACTACGCGCTATCAAAACAACTGAAGTTTCAAATATGTAATATTTAACGTTTTCGATAGTACAAGTCGGTCGCAGTTATCGAAATATTGATCTATTAATATACTCGATATAAATGTCCCAATTATCCGAATTCGTGGCCCAGATAAACGTTGAATGTTTATCTTACAAGTAAACATTTGTTTTCATAATTGAAGGATTGTCCCTTTTAAGTGGTTGTCCTTATTAACCGATTTCTCTACTAAGCAAAATCGACTGTAATAGGTAATAATTAAAAAAAAAAAGAAAAAAAAGTACAGTAAAAAAACCTAATAATGCTCTAAATGAGATTCAAGTAAAATATACAATTTTAGAATTTTTATATTGTTGATTGTCTATAGGTACTTTATATAATTTTATTTTCATATTTAAATTATTTGTAATGGCACAATTCATAATTTTAACATATAGAATTAAACAAAATTTTTATGTACCTAATTAATTGATTTTTTGTTTCAGACATCAATTATTGATTATGTGCGTCCAGACGATCTTAAAAAAGAATTAAATGATAAATTTCATGATAAATTTCCACATATTGATCTTACGTTAAGTAAGCTAAGAAGGTATATATTATTTTATCAACAAAAGAAAAAAATCATTATATGATAAATTTGTAAATATTATTTTTAATAATTTATAATTTTATTTTAGTATAAAACGAGAAATGCGTAAAATTACTAAACCTGATCCATCAGACATACTAACTATTGCTCAAGCTTATGTATTTTTTGAACGATTATTAGTTAAAAGTTTGATTAATAAAGAAAATCGTAAATTATGTGCTGGAGCATGTATTATTTTGTCTGCAAAATTAAATGACATGAAGGGTGAATCTTTAACTAATCTTATCGAGGTAAATTTATTTTATAAATATTAAATAAAAATTTATTTCAAATATATATAATATATATATAAATTTATTATTATTACAAGAAAAAGTTTTTATTTCACAATAATCAGTATTTTTTTTTTTACTTTTAAAAATTGTTTATGTATATAGTATTCATTAGTTATTAATTATTGCTATTATGTTTGTTATAATTGATCATTATAAAAAAATGTATTAAAATTATCATGCATTTTTTTTTTAGAGAACAGAAATAGTATTCAGATTGAACAGAAAAGATTTAATGGTATCTGAGTTTGGAGTATTAGTCGCTTTAGAGTTCGGTCTTCATATTCCTATTCATGAAATAATGCCTCATTATCAGCGACTGTTATCTGAGTCATGACACAAATATTTGCCTCTAGCAGCTTTAGACTTGAGAGAAATAGTTGAGCGTTTTAGAAGAGATAAAATTAATTGTGTTTAATTAAATGCTTTATTTGCAATATTTATAGTACTGTGTGGTATGTATATTGTTTGTTTTGTGTTGTCTAGATTTATTTACGATAATATATGAATATATATAATATGTATATTATATTTCTAGGTTGAAATTATTTTGTGATTAATAGCCATGTGCGATTTGAAATCTGTTACCAGAAATGTATTTTAATGTTGTTTATTCATATGTTACAAGTATTATTATTTATTATGAAATTTATGAAAATAAAGTTGTTTTATTTGTTTAATAGTAACTAACATAATAGTATTTCATCAAAATTATGAATTTATGATTATTGGTGTAAATGTATATAAGTGGCAATGGATTTTATATTTAAGTAATACATTTGTATTATCCATTTTTAATTTTAACATGTTATGTTTAAAAAACAGTTTACTTTCTAATAGTGTTAAACTGTTAAATGAATACGATTTATTTTAGTTTTATATTTTAGTAGTATATGGTCCTGTTTTCAACGAAAATGAACAAAGATGATTAAAGAGATCAAATAAAGAACTGAAAAAGCTGTATATAAAAAAGGAAATAGTGCAGTTTATGAGGAGTTCAAAATCTCCGTGGGCTGGTCATTAATGGAGAGCTGATGGTTCCCTTAAAAAAATGGTTTTGGTATACCAAATAGATCAGAAAAGACCAAAGGGACGACCAAGACAAAGGCTTAATGTTGTGAAAAAAGATCTGGAAAAGTTAAAACCTGATTTGAACAGAAACTTAGATCTAACATACACATAAGAAGTATGGAATTAATTGGTTTTAATAGCAATGAGCCTTGTAAAAGCTTCATAAAAAAAAAAAAAAATACATTTTAGTGGTGTGTAACATGTTAAACAATTTTATCCAATTATAAAGTATATTTTATTTAGATTATAAATGCCTAGTTATAAATATACTAGAACACACAATATACTTAAATATCCAGAAAAATTATATCTTACATACTTAGATTAATATAAATAAATTAATAAAAATAATCAAGTAAAAGATCATTTTTTTTTTTTTTTTATCCTTAGACTAAACATCTATCACATATGGTGTATATCTAATTTAAAAAATTTAAATTGTAAATTATTGTACCTTATATTTAAAAATTATTACTGAAATTAGTAAAAAAATGTCATCAAAATTCAAGGTCTCAAAGTTGAAAAGAAAAAAATAAGATGAATACGTCTTATATTTTTATCTACATGCATTTTATATTTAATTTGATTATTTAATTAAGGTAACTTTTGACCTCAATGAGATATACATTTAAAAAAACATTATTGAGATACATTTTAACATACATACAAACATACTAAATTAACAAATGATCATTACCAAATAAAAATGAAAAGATAGGGAATGAAATTTAATTGGTATTTAAAAGAAGTCAATTTTTCAATATATCACCGAATAATATTGAAAAATTTGTAAAAAACTTTAATCGCGATTGAGATTAAAATACATATCGATTATTATTTTGACACAAACCATTTTATTTTTTTGTGTTGGTGTACATGATTTGGACCAGAAAAATTGATCCATTGATTACGATCACGATTGCTTTTTGATAAAAGACGTTGTCTATTTTGTAGTCTGAGCAGGTCAATTTATGAATTTTCAAATAATTTTCTAAATGGTCTTGAAAAACTGAAGTAAAATGATAAAGAGTGGCAACATTTACAGCAAATAAAAATCATTGTAACTCAACAAAAAATGATCGTAAGAATTGTTGACTAAATGTATATATTACTGTTTGTTTAAGATGGTTTAATTTTCAATAGATTATTTTAAGCTATTCAAAAATAGATAATTGAAAATGTCATGTTTTCAGCTTTTTTTTTTCGAAAATATCGATGAAATAATTTTGGTTTGACAAAAAGTCTTGAATTGTAATACTAAATCTCTTTTGCTTATTTACTCCTGATTCATGAATAGAAATTTAATTTCATTAAAAAAAATAAAAATATGAGCATTTTAATTTATAATTTTGATAAAAGGATCAAGAAAATTAGCTATACTTTTGTAGTTTGAAATTTATAAAACTTTTAATTTTTATACTTAATGCTTGAAAATGTAATACAAAATTTAACAAAAAATGTTCATATTAGAAATAAAAATATTTCATTGAAAAGTCGCTAAAAGTTTTATAAGTGTTACAAAATTTTATTTTGGTGAAATCAGAATTTTCAATAAATGTCCATTAAATTTAATTAGAAATTTAGTTGTTATCCTTTAAGAATTAACTACACACGTTTTTACGATTTATTATCTATGGATTTTATGCAGTCAACTTTTGATATTATCATGAGAATAAAAATTGCAGTTTAGTAGCTATTTAAAATCTTAAAATATTAAAATGTTTTTTTAATCGTCTAGGGGCACCACGACCATTTTCTAAGAGCACCGCGATCTACGTACGGATCATAACAAATAGTTTAAAATGTCTAAAATTGTTTTTCCTTATGGTTTTCGTAAAAACTTTATAACAAATAATGTAATATTTTCTATTGTATATTTGGATATTCTCATTTTAACCTTATACTAATTTTATATAATATTTTATATTATAATCATAATAACAACCATTTTTATGTATTTATTTTTTAAGTTTAAAAATTTATTAATTTATAATTAAGTTAAATTTTAATAAAATTAATAAAATTGGTTATCAATAGTTTTTTTTTTGTCCTGTAATGTAGTTCACAACAGAGCACCGTGAGTAAATTGGGTCCACTGATAAAAGGCACCGCTGATATAATATATGAACTTAAAGAAGTATAATTAAATAATTAAATATAATATAAAATATTGTAGTAATTAGCTACGTGCCTACGGCGGATAATTAATAAGTAATAACACTAATAATTAAAAAATAATAACATACAAATACTAAATAGTAAAAATATTTTACAATAGAAGTATGTACTATGTTTGGAATGCAAATAAATTATAAAAATAAAAATAAGTATGTTGTAAATTAAAATTAAAAATAAGTATTAACAACTAATGCAGGTGTACGTTGAGTTTTTTTTTTTTTTTATATTAATGACTACCTACTGTAGACTTGATCTTGACTATTACTTATTAATATTAGTTAGAGTTATTAGTCGTTAGGCATATTTTAATACTATAAAAATTATTAGAATCATTTATTTATTAATAAATATTAATAAAATACATACAATTAAGTATTATATTCTTGTCTATTTCTGTGGTAAATATTTATGAAACATAAAAAATATTAAAATTTTATAAAACAATTCAAAAAATAAAAACACAATTTAGTTATTAATAAAAACGTTTTGATTAATAAATATGATTTATGAAATTCACTTTTTAAAAAAAAACCACAAGAGTATATTTTTCCTGTGTTCAGTTGTCATTTTTATCACTTAATATGCAAGTATATTTATAAAGACTAAACAATGAACTGATGTCAGTGATGCATACTTACTTCATATTGGTCACAAAGCAAATAGTAAAGTTTTCTGAAAGAAATAAAATTATTATAATTGTAATTTTATTTATCATTGTTTCAATTTGTTTTAATACTTTAATTCCTTTATTTTTATAATACAGTTGAAATATTTTAGTTTTTATAGTAGAACTAATGTCATATTGTATATTTGATAAATCATAATCTAGTTTCTACTATGAAGTGGAAGTATAAAATAATTAGTTTAATAAACTTTTATACAAATTATGCAAAATTCTTCAAACATATCGCACCAAGTATACCTATTTATTAGCAAAATGAACTTTTTCCATGCATTCTCTATTACACAAATCGTCCACATTTCTAACTTCCAACTAACTGCATCATACATTCATTATTAGGGCTCAGATTTGTATGAAATTGCATATTTTTTCCTATTGATCTAATTTAATGCGGACCTGGATACAAATTGGATTTATATTTTACTGAATCAAATATTATTATTTTTATTTTGCTATTTATGCTTGTTTTATAGTTTTATATTTTAAATGCATACTTTTGGGATTTTAAGGACATAAATGCATATTTCAGTACATTAAGTTCTTGAGAACTTCATAAAGAACCTTGCAGAGGATTACATATAGAGATGGTTATGTACAAAACGAAAATGTAAATTTCACGTGGGATTGAATGGAGATTGTTTATGTGAAGAAGTTTTAACACATAACCACGAAAGGGAAGGCGATAGTATCCTTGTGCAACAACAGTTAACAAATTCATTAGAAAGAAAATTGTGAATAATTTATCATAGAGCGACCATCTAAAGGTATATGCAAGAAGATAGCTTTAAATAGGAATTGTGAGTTACTAATTCAAAATTATAATTGTTTTTCATAAATACTTTTCTCGACTGACATAAATTGTGCTTTTCACAGATACCTAAATTTTTTATAAACATATTTTTTTCTTTTGTTCTTCGAAATCCCAGTCCTATTAAGTGACTATTAAGCTTATATGTTACTTTGGTATCAATGCGTTCCTTTTTAAAGAACCAACGCGATGTAGTCAATTTAAAAATATTGAATAAATACTAAAAAATTGAGTTTCGTCCTCTGTAATAATTACTAATAGAATGTAATTCGCGCATTATTTGTTCTGCACGATGATTTAATAAAACGTCTTTGTCCCTGTTTTTAGTAAACGTATTTCGATCGTGACAGTGATTCGCTTTCCAACCGTTTCCGATGTCCACCCGCCGCGAAAGGTCTACTCCTCACGTGCCGGTGCAGGGGGTGGCTGCGATCGCGGTTTCCGACGCCGCTTCAATGTCTTCCGCCGTCGTCGTCGCCACGCGCCACGTCACCACACCACTATATATTTAAATATATATATGTATATACGATACACACACACACAATTGTAATAATAATATCCATAACGACAACAATAAGCGGCGAACAGTCGAAAGTATTTTATATTATACTCCGGTGGGGCTGTCGTGTCCGCTACCACTCTTCCAGTTCTTCGTCTTCCACCTCCTCCCCATTCTCCTTCGCTGTTCCTCTAAACTATTCTTCCTCTTCGTCTTCGAACATAATTCGCGAGCACTCAGTTTCAATTAAAGTCGTTACTGTATCAATTTATTATACGCGATATAATATTGTATAATATATTCATAACAATACGCACGCACACGTACACTTGTACACGCTTTGGATGTGGAAAATCGTATAAATTATTATTATGCGTTTATACATTTCACGTGTTTGGCTAATATAATAATAATAATAATAATAATAATAATAACAATAATAACATTATTATTATATATGTATAAACGTTTATGTAAATGTGTCGGGTGCGGTGACGGCGAGTTTATTATGCAAATGCCGAGTTAATGGAGTCAAACGCGTAATAGTTTGACGCATTGACAACCACCCCGGAATGTAACGCGCGCAACCGAGCGAAAACCACCCCGGAGTGGCGGCAGCGGTGACTCGTGCACACGTTATATGATGCCGGAGAGGCATGGGTGGGCCTAGGGAGGTACAGGGTACGTCGCGACGGGTGAGTGAGCGAAATATTATATGTATTATCGTCGCGGTGAGTCTTGGCGCGCGGCTTTCCGCGGCGGAAGAGAGTTGTCAAACACTTTAACGTCCTCCTCGGTCTAGGGGGACGATTCGCGAACGTCGCGTTTTAGAAATTCATCCGAAACATAATGCCGTGTGGGGTGATTTTTTCCGAAGTATTTACTTCGTTCGTTTTCTCGGTCGATTCATTTTTTTTCGAAAAAAAAACTAGTTCTTTTTTCATTCGTGATCGCATGTTGTGCTCACGAATATTTTGCAGAAAGTATAGCTTTTCATCATTTTTGTCTACAAATTTTTTTCTATAGTTTTTTCTCAAAACAATTGATACTCTGGTTCGATTTTAAAAATCGAATTAGTTTATTAAAAATTTTTGATTTATACCAAGTTAATATACTTATCCCTACTGCCACTTCATTCCATTCGTGTAAATACTTATGAATAATTAGCATTTAATGCAATTTTTATTTTCATCAGAAAATCATTTAAACATATTATTTTCCCCAGAGGATTTAAAAGTCAACAAATGATAATACTTAAAATAAGTGAAAATTAAAATGTCTTCAATAATGTGTATTTATAATTTCAAATCAATTCATGATGGTATTAATGTATACAGATAGATTGATCGAAAACTTAAATGTTTAACATTAAAAAAAAAAAAAATAATTGTAATAATAATAAATAATAAAAATTTATAATAATAAATAATTTTATTTTAATTCAAAAACTTTTGAATTTACAAATAAAATGAAAGTTAAAATTTATTCATAATATTTATTTTTTAATTGATTATTTCACATTGAAAAATAGCACATTTCATTTTCTAGGTAAAACCGGTATAACTAATTATTATATCACCCTTATATCACTTAATAAACCAAACATATATAATAAAATATAATTAAAACATGTATCATTATCAATTAGGTATACGATTATGATATAGATTTAATTAAATTATTTATCTTATTAATAACAATTCTACAGGCATGTATAGAGTAAAATGTTCAGTATTTTTACACTATTAATTAGTTTTTCATTGGAAGATTTGAAGGATAAAAGTATTGGTTGTATACGGCAAGATTTACACACATTAAATATAATCATTAACAATTACAGATTATGAATAAGTAAAAAGTAAACCCATTATTGAATTCACATTTATTATATTATCTAAACGATCAATATTTTTAACTCTACACTGTACGAATTAAATTCAAGGTCTGATTTTTTTAGCGAAAAAATTTGTGCACCTGTAATTATGGTTACAGAACATTGGAAAAATATTTTTTAACTCTTATAGATTTTTTTAAAAATGTATTACCTATGGTACATCCCACGCTTAAAACATAAAACATTTTCTGTTCGAATCATGAGCCTTTATTTATTCTTAAGTCTCAAAAATATTATGTTACAATAGGAATGTTAAACTGAATATATTTAAAACTATACTAAAAAACAAATTTATACATAAATAAAAATTACAAGTTTTTTAAGATACAACAAATAATCAAAAATAACATTACTTTTGAAACACTAAAAAATTATTTAATACAATTTAAAAATAAATTGTACTTTTCGAGTTATAAAACATAATTAGGAACTATTTGTTTTACCTAATTAGGAGCAAAAAAATTATTCGTTATTTTGTTTGAAAATCTTTAAAACAATTTCTGTTGACACCGCAACAAAAATATCACATTTAGTACAAGTGCTTGCATCAGTTTTCCACATTTTTGATATTCACCGTTGCCTTGTTTTTTTTATATTCTGGCCAATGATAAACCATCCCTACTGATTTCTTCAGGCGTTATTAAATGAGTATGCTGTTTAGGCCTTTTTATCTGTTTTTCTTCTTCATTAGATGGTCTGCCTCTTTTTGGAGTAGATACAGCCATTGTCAATGAAAATGCAACTTTTGTCCGAAAATCAAATTAACTTAATTTTGGTACTACTATACCATTTTCATTTTCCACTCGTCTATAGAGTTAACCATGCATTAAAGATTAATATATCAATGAAGTGGTAACAAACTCTCATGCACCACTTTTTTTGTTCGTATTTTAATTTTATAACATCCAATCAAAGAATTAAAAAGATCAACACCTCTCATATAATAGTTGTATTCATTAATTATAGAAGGGCACTTTACTTCCATATTTCTTTTGGATTTTTTATCAAATCGATTGATTGACGTTTCAGGTAATATGCCATAATAAAATGAAAAAAGTTTCACCAATTTATTATCTTTCCATATGACTGAAGTTATGGGAACGCTGTTAACTACAGTTAAATATTCGTATGAAATTCCCCTCAGTTCTTTAAGCATATTACAATATTATAATACACATTATAGTGTTATAATTTTTTTTTTTTATTAAATTATAATTTCAAATATTTATCTTTTATTAAGAATATGAAAAGTATAGAGCCTCAGTAGATATTTAAAGCTCGTCCAGCAACTGTACTAAAAAGTAAACCATTTGTACCTAAACTTAAAAAAAAAGTGAGTCAAAAAAATAAATATTTTAACACTGAAAGGCGTGCTCAAGAATGGATGGTTTTTGAACAAGAAATGAAAGAAACATTTTCTCATTACGAAAAAATGCCGAAAGAGGTATGAATTATAAATTATGTACTTAATTATCGATTTTATTAAATTTCTAATGCTTATTATTGATTTAAAAAGAAGAAGAACGTAAAATGAGAGAAATGAAGATAGTAAAAAGTAGGTACCTATTAAAGATATTTAGTAACAGTATAAAGATTTTTTGTTTTGATTACATGATAATATTTTGTTCACTTGAATTATTTTGAAGTTAATAGTTCGTTATACATTGATTCGCTGATAGGGTGATTCCCCTTTATAATTATTCTGGTGTGCAGTCGTGGCCCGCCCTCAAATTGAGTGTAGTATATTTACATATATATTTTATAATTTATCGTATTTTATGTAGTTTGTTTATTAATTACAATTGATTTTCTTAAACAAAATGTAACAAGAACACTGGTCACCTATTTAAAATAAACAAATTATTAAGAATATAATCATATATTATGATCTATTACTAAAAAATTTTAAAAATATTTTTAGTAAGAATATTATTTACTAAGATATAAAATAAGAGTACATGACCTTATATAAAGATTGTTAATAACATTTTGTACTAAATATACCGAGTAAAAAATAAAATATTTGATTAAATTAAATATGATTATGTTTCTAAAATAAAATTATATAAAATCAATCAATTGATTGCATTATTGTTTATAGTATTATATTTATCTGTAAAATTTAATTTGAATACGTGAAACAAAAATTCGCAGAGCGATGTGAATGTTGATAATTTTAAAAATTACTGTAATAATAGGAATATTAACTCCTGAATTTATTATTATATATATATAATATTGTCATATTGGGAATATATTAACACTTAATTAAACCTAAATTATTTATTTATATATTATTATTACCATAATTACATCGTGGTCAACTTTCAAAGCCTTTTTATAAATTACGATTATTTAGTGTTTATTTAATTATTATTTCATTATTAACTTAAACCAAATGTAATAAATAAATTTGATTAAAATTTCCATCCATTTTTTTATTCTTTTAGAATGTACTAAAATTTTTATAATTTTTTATAAAAAATTAATTATAAAACGAAATTTTATTATAACTTAATTTTCTACTTTGTACTTTAATTAGGATAGCGAATAACTACCAACTATAATATAACCTAAAATTAAAATAATATAATTATATTACAATTAGAGTTATAATTACAGTTAATTTCAATATATTTCTATATATATTTTTGTAATTAATTATTAGTTTCATTAAACAATTAAATTAGATAAATAGTAATAAACTATTAGTTGTGAAGATTTTAAAATTTAAATTTTCATCTGAAATCTTTCATTTAACTAATTGCCATGGTTTTTTTTTTCTCAAGAACTTTTATTTTAATCTGATCAAATAACATTATTACTACTTTCAAATACCTCATGTAATATATTGATTTCAGCTAATTATTTCGTCAGAATATTAACTAATTTATTATAAATAGATACTGCGTATACGTTATTATATGAACAACATCCATTATCTACTTTAAGTATATCAATTGCATCTTCTGACATCTGTGTAGTATTACATTATAATTACATTGTTTGTATAAATATGTACACAGTTTTAAATAATTGGTATCATAATCTCACCAGTACATTAAAAAAAAAAAATTCATAGATAAATAGTTAAATAGTTTTTAAAATTAGATGAGAAAAATAACATCAAAGTAAAAATCAATCGATTTACAAATATACTTAATTTATAACAAATCAAAATTTAATAAATCTCTAACTATGAGCATTTGAGTAATACAACATAATTATATTAAATTTAAAATGTTAGTACCTAATATTTTTTATTTATAAGTATGTCGATAGTAAAATTTAAATCATAAATGGCAAGTCTAGGTTTTTTATACCATCTCCATTGTAAAAAAACCCATTTACTCCTGTACTCATATCTTGGACGAAAACAGCACCTGGCCATAATAAATGGTTCATAATTAAATATCGATTATAAACAGTTTGAGAAGTCCAACATCCTGTAAAAAGATGAAAATAATTTTTAAAAAAAATAATTAAATAATTAAAATAATATACCTTTTGGGATATCATTAACAATCGATTCTAAAAAATCAATTGAACCATTGTAATCAGATCGTACTTTATTTTTTACGCTGTTATGTGTACAATATTTTGGATTTATATGAAAAAAAATTCTGTTCATTTCCAATTTCGGAGAAGTCTAAACCTATAAAAATTAAGAAGCGCATGATTTCATGAAAATACATTTCAATTTAATACAATTTATACCCTTAAAGTAAGGTGCTTTAACTATATTTTCATTTGGTAACTTGTAATAAAATCCTCGTGGAACTATATGACTTTCGTTATCAATCATTTTTATAGTTATGGCTAGTCGATCTTCTTCTTTGATCGTATTTTCGGCTTCAAAAGTATTCGCAACAGACTCCTTAAAAACATTAAAAATAAATCGATATTATTACGTAATAAATTTACTGAAAAAAATTTGATATATTTTAATTTAACCAAACCTGTTCTACTATTTCTTCTGGTTCAGAAATTGATAGTAAATCATCGAAAACTATACTTTCTAATGGTTTTGTTTCTTCGTCTTCTACGTATTCATTGTTTATTATAATACTTGAATTGGCAGATTGCACCAAAGACTTTTTTTTTTAAATTATATTTCTCGGCTATAAATCTTGGATTACCATTAAATTTAGTTTTTACTTGGCATGCTACATTTGATTTAAATGTTGACCAATCAGTAGGCATTACATCCCATTCTAAAATGTTTTGTCTGTTTTATTTTTAAAACAAAACATTGAATTATCGATCCGTTAATTTATTTCATGTGATCATCACGTGATATATGTAACGTAATAAATTGTATTTATTTGAAATATTATGTGTAGATTGTATAATACTTATAATAACTTTGTTATAGATTAATCACTACGTAATTAATCTAAGAATATGAGTTGTATTGATATTGTTAATTAACCTTAGTATATAAAGGGAATCTATATGTTATTCGGGGCCTCATTTCTGACTTGCATCTTGTAAAGACTTAAGTAATTCGTATGTGGAGAACTGCAGTCTAAACTTTTCTCGTGTATAAACTATTCAAGTATTATATAGTAATTAAAATCATCGTTGTTTTATTTTATTTAATTAATCTAGTTAGGCTATTCGACGGGCTTACTACAGTTTTAATAGTTTACATAAATTTTAAAAATAGCGTATCTTAAACTTACGTGTAAAAAAACATCCTGTTTTTAATTGGATCCTTATGATAGCCATAAGCAACATAGTAATCATTAGACAACGTTACAATGCGGCCCCACAAATACACAGAATCAAAATGATTTTCACTTTGTAATTGAATTAATGAATTATACAAAATTGGTACAAAATCCTCATTTATTGAACATCCAGCCACTTTCAGTACATCAAATAGATTGTACAAATATTTTACGTCCATGTTGTTTTAAATATTATTTAGGTACGAATAATACTGCATTGTTCATTTTAATTATTCTTAAATGTATTTATTTTTAAAATTGCTATGTGTTGTTACTCAGGTGATATTATTGAATTGAACAAAGTTTATTTAAAAAAATAAAATACTACATTTTTTTTAAACAGCAAAATATTTACCAATTTTTTGTTTTTAATTTTTAGAAAATCGAGTTCTATACATCTTTGATATTATAATATTAAATTACAAGTCCCCAAATTCGTACCATATTTATTTCATAATTTAAGCAATTATGATGCGCATTTCATAGTTGCAAAGTTAGGTTATGATATAAATACAATTACAGTTATTCCAAATAGTGCGGAAAAATTTATATTTTTTTCCAAGTATATATCCAACACATTTTCAATACGATTTATTGACACGTACAGATTTATGGCCTCGAGTTTGGCTACCCTTAGTTCAAATATAATTACATCCGACTTCTCAAATTTCAATGAAACAAGAAAAATATTTAAAACATCAAATCTACATCTCGTAATACGTAAGGAGGTTTACCCTTAAAAGTACACTGATACATGGGCCAAATTAAATGAAACAAGTCTACCGCGGAAAGAGTTATTTTATAGTTAATTAACTGAAAACCATGTGAGTGGTGACTAGGGCGTATTTTAAGGAGGCGAAGGGAGTGATCGACCCCCCCTGAATGCGTATTTAAGGAATCGATTATATGAGATTGTGATATACACATTGCAAATTTTTTTAATGTGGATCATTTTATAACGAAATAAAATTACGCGGGTCTGTGAATAGTGAATTGGGATTTTTGTTGGATATATACTTAGTGAAAAATCAAATAAAACACTAGCGTAATTTTCAAAACACAAACAAGTGTTAAAAATAACTATACAAAAGTCAATTTTTAGTGAATCCGGCATTAGATTAGAAAAAAAAACAAAAATATCAAGGATTCACCTGATTTAAAAACTACCAAAAATTTGACTTGTAAATTTTGAGCCTAAATTGAAGAAAAACTTTGAGTCGCCCCTCCCCCAGGGAGTAAGTCTAAATACGCCCTACGATAACTATGAACACGCAAAAAAATTTATGGAGACATTGTGTCAGTATAGTGACCTCTATTATCTAATCTTTATTATTGATATACTACTTCTAGTCGATATTTTTGAAAACTTTAGAGTTATATGTCAAAAAAATATACAATCTAGATTCAGCATTTTATTATACGGTGCCTGGATTTAGTTTCGTTTATATGTTGAAGTATACTGAAAAACAAGTACAACTAAAATTACTTTTCGACTACAATATGATTTTATTGATTGAAAAAGGTACAACTACATTTTTTTAAATCCTTAAATGATCCATTAAAAATTAATAATTAATTAATGCTATTTGAATAGGTATCCGAGGTGGGCTTACACAGGCGTGTATGCGATATGAAAAGACGAATAATGAAAATACTATGGATAACCATGACACGTCGAAACCTGATTCATGGATTATTTATCAAGACTGTGATTATAAATATATAATTAAAATAAAAATTTTAATAATTTTTTCACATAATTTATGGCAATAACTTATACGGATGGGCTATGGCCATTGGTGCAACTAGGGGGCCTATCCCCCCAAAATGTATTATAACACCCCCAAATTTTTTTGATTATTGAAAATGTAATGATAATTTAAGCATGGGATGTATACTAAATAATATGTGTATATGACGCAAAGAATTATTCAAAAATAAATTGCATAAATATAAAATATTATTATTATAGTTTATTTTGTAATTCTTACAATCCTACATAATTAATAATAATATTGTTATCTAATAAATGTCACGGACGACGGTGGAATATTGCGTTGGTGTTATGTCATATTTTATGTAAAACATATTACATAGAAGTAGGTACATGATTTTTAATAATATAGTATGGTAATAATATTTTATGATTGTTTTTATTTCAATTAATAATTATTGTTCTGTGGCTGCGGCAATGGGTGGTATGAGGGGCAAAGCCCCCCATGGTTCACATTAACGAAATTTATTTGTAGGGCTTCAGCCCCTCCCTAATATTTTATACCTAGTTGCGCCAATGGCTATGGTACAATATATGCCATACGGTGGTTTCACGTGGGAAGAATCATCGCTCAACGGGTTTAATGATTTAACAGACATATCTGATATCGGCCGCATTTATGAGGTTGATATATCTTACCCACAACATCTACATGATTTGTATAGTGATCCTACTAAAAAACAATAGTCTTATAGGTTCCAAAGTATGAAAACTAATGGTAACTCTACAGCCAAAGAAAAATTATATTATTCACTAGGTACCGAAAGCAAGCTATCGCTAACGGACTCATAATTAAAAAGGTGAATATTTCATGTTATTTAGTATACATTTATTATAAAATATTTTATTTTATAGGTACATAGAGTTATACAATTTAAACAGTCATTATGGTTGGGCAAATACATAAATTTAAATACGGAAATGCGAAAAAAAGGCAAAAAATGAGTTTGAAAAAGATTTTTATAAATTGATGAATAATGTGAATGAATAATAGTGTTTTAGATATGTTATTACCAGTGGCGCCCAGACAGATTATTAAGAGGTGCAATTGCATGTGCTCTCGTCGAGGGTGGGTGTATGGATGGGTTACAGAGTATATAATTGGACAACTTGAATACCAAACATTATGGAGTATGCTAAGTAAATAACATTATTATAACACAAACATTATACCTATACGACACTGGGTGTAGACATCTTAATTTTAATTAATTATAATAAATCTTAATTTCTTAAATTTATAGTTATTTTAAGAGTTAATTACAGTTACACACAAAAATTTAAACGAACGTTTTTTTTTTTAAAAAAAAAGAAAAAAATTGGTGGGTGAGTGGTTAATTTTTTTTAGTTGCATGTGCTCTTAAAATACTTCTGTGCGCCACTGGTTATTACTATTACTATTATTATTATTATTATTATTATTATTATTATTATTATTATTATTA